>NC_020407.1:573434-589833 GCF_000321355.1 Plasmodium cynomolgi strain B
TACTACTAAACCCCCTTCTACAATTTTTACTTAGAAAAGGATACTTTACATTACATTACATTCTTTGAGGCTACAAGCAGAAATGCATAACTTCTTCATATGCACAAGTATCCCCACTGTCACATGAAAAGGGAGAAATTATTGCCAATTTTAGTCGAAGTTTTTAACACTCTTTCCGCTCACCCCACTAGCAGGGCGTGTAAAAATTGGGCACCACTGTTTTGCGCTCCTTCTACTTGTAAGCAGCATTTCATTCGCCATTCATTTGGGAGCTATATCACCGCGAAGGAGGAACCATTCCAGTGGGGAAAGAAAAATTGCTAGCAACTTGTTCATAAGCCTTTCCTGGCACAGTCTAGCTACCCCTGTTTTGATATACACCTATACAGCAGGACATTTTTATATTTTAAGGGGGGAAAGTTGAGTGGGAGGAAATAACGCATGGAGTGATGACCTTTACAATGCGAAATGTGGCGAGGCCTATGGGCAGGGTTTATTTTGTGCTACTTGTCCCATGCACGCAGAGCAGAACATATGTGAATGCTCAAGTGCTCACCTATCGAACTGTTTGGAATTTCTTTCCCCCCACGATTGCTAAAAATAACCCCAAGTTTAATTCCCCTAATTGAATCCCCCAACTGAATTCCCCAACTGAATTCCCCAATTGAATTCCCCAACTGAATTCCCCAATTGAATTCCCCAACTGAATTCCCCAATTGAATTCCCCAACTGAATTCCCCATTTTGCATTTCCCTCCCCGTGAGTACCATCAGTACAAGAATTGCTTCAAGTAACATCTGCCTATTTTCTTCAAAATGTGGGTGAACTTCCCATGAAAGCAATGCCTTTTCAAGTAACTCCAAATGTGCAGAATTACAAAACGGTTTTGACGCGGCGTGGGAGGGGAATACATATGGCCATGCGCGTGGGAAAAATGGTCCATTCATGTCATGAACATATGGATGAACGCACGATGGCATTTTTTAAAAAAGTTCATAGAACAATAGGGCATGCTTTTCCGAACACACATTTGTGCCATGGGGCATTCCTGCAAAAGGGGTAGAACGAATGGAACGGTCAAAGGGGGAAATAAAAAAAATGCGCAAACCCAATGTGCAGATATAATACGCGAAACATGTTCTTCTTCTGAGCGATCGTCGTGCGCCATTACTCCTTCGCAGTTAAGAAAGAAAAAATAAAATCTGCACATCTTTGTGCCACGCATTTATTTTTACTCATTAAAAAAAGGCACTCATGTGCTCATTACGCCTCTGTAAATTCTGGCACAGATGAGTAGAACAAATTGGGGTGCATTCGAATGGAAAATAATTTAACGCATTCATTGCCGCACCCTTAATTGGAAGAAAAAAAGCAAAGAATGAGTAAAAAGACGAATGAACAATCTGCCTAAGAACTCAGAAGAGGCAAACACGTGAAGAATAATTCCGCGCACTTCGATTTGCACCTGTTTCGTTCGCACCAGTCGATTTACGTGTCGTGGGCTTAGCCTCAAAAAGAAAAGAAAAAAAAAAGTAGAAACTGCGTAGAATTAATACATACCTTTACATACACATGGGTATTTCTTTTTACGGTAGAATTATTTTCAAAAAATGGCACTTCTCACAAAATTGTTGAACAGAACAGGTCGCACAAATTGACAAAGGGGAAACTTCCTGTTCACTGCTCCTGTATGCATGCTTGTTCTACCAGACTGTTTGTTCTTCCTTTGATGTAGAATTTTTTTTTTTTTTATCCCTCACTGGTAATCATTTCTGAGCGCTTCGGGGCTTTGTCTTCTAACCTGTGTCCCTCCTTCTTAACCCGTCGTGCGCACAAGACGTGCAAGTATGCACTATGCGACTGCCAAGGGGGAGGAAATTTCCCGGAGTGGCAGTTTTAACTCGGGTGAAAAGGAAGAAGAAAAGGAAGAAGAAAAATGCCAGAAAAAGAAGCGCCCATGTTCTGCCTGAACTCTTTGCAAGGTCCTGTAAAATTGGGGAAAAAACAAAACACGCTCGGTCATTTTGAGTTTTCCAAAAATTATTTAAAAAAAAAAAAAAAAAAGTTATTTTAAAAAAATATGCTTAAAAGAACTTCCATTTTTTGTCACATCTTCGCGCTGACAATTTGTGAATGCGTTTATGCTTGCATCTACATTTGTCAATTTAAGAACATGCGTAATACGGTTGGAAATTCGTCGCAAGAATTATTCTGTCGAAGGGGCACGCCGTCAAGCCCCATTTCATTCGCAGCATGTTGCAGCATGTTGCAGCATTTTACAACATTTTACAACATTTTACAACAGTTTGCAACAGTTTGCAACAGTTTGCAACATTTTATCATAAAGCATCTCCTTTTCTTTTTTTCCGAGTGTGCGTCCCCGTGCGAAATGTGCTCTACACATTTTGAGAAGCCAATCCACATGTAGGGTTCATTTCATGCAAAAAGTAAAAAAAAAAAATTTTAAAGCGCGTTTTACTAACACGTCAACGCGCGCATAATTTGGCAGTATGTGTGCGCATAGGACTTCAAACCTGCGACGGCATTATACAATTCGTGTAAGGTGCCCCCTTTCGGGTCAGCCGCACAACCGCCTTATGCTGGACGTTCCCTACCGCTCTCATTTTGTGCTTTAAAGGGATACGTCCACCCAGTAGAGGTGCATCCATTTTTGCGACGTGGAATGGAAAAGGTGCACACGCGATTGTGTATAAGGAGTTGTGCCGCCCACTGTTCTGCCCACTGTTCCGCCGACTGTTCCGCCGACCGTTCCGCCGACCGTTCCGCCCACTCTGCCGATCCACTTTGCATGCCCCCATGCGTGCATGTGTGCTATGTTTGACGACGCATAGGCACGCAGCATATGCCCCTTGGCGCCCCCACGCTTGAACGGCTTCCAAAATGGAAGAAGCCAAAGAAGGAGCTCCCTTGGAAGATAAATGCTCAGGAAATGAAGAACCCAAAAAAGGGAAAACAACCAGAAGATGTAAAAAAGTAAAAGTGTTACACAAAACGAAATCGAACGAGAAGAGGAAAAAATCGTCCAAGAATTTTAAGACCTTTAAAACGTTCAGATATTTTAAGCCCTTCAGACATTTTAAAAATTCGAAAAATTTGAAAAATGTGAAAAATTGTAAAAGTCAGAAAAAGAGGGAAAAAGAAAAGGCAAAAAAGAGAGCCAAAAAGAAGGCGAAGAAAAATGCCCCCAAGGGGCTCCTGCCTGTGGGGCAGGCCAGACCGACGGAACTCCAAAATGAGGAAGACGTCACTCTGGGCAACGTGGAGAACCAGCTGTCAAACCAGCTGTCAAACCAGCTGTCAAACCAGACGTCAAACCAGCTGTCAAACCAGCTGTCAAACCAGCTGAGCCCAACGCAAAACATGGCCAATTCGAGCAATAGTAGCAAAACAAAGTGGAAAAATATTAGCAGCAATGCTGGATATGCCGCTTTGGCTGAGGATAAATCTGTTCCTAACCATTCTGATGAGCAAAAGAGGGGAAGCGTCAACAATGATTATGAAATTAAAGGCAGTGTAGATGAGGACCACCCCTTTTCAGTCCACACCGATGTAGCCATGGAAAAGACACCACCTGTGGAATCGCAAGAAGGAGATAACCTTAACCCCGTAGTGGAAAAGAACTTGCCAAATAGGGCAACACAACTGGTTGTCACCATACAGCAATGCCAAAAAAAAGCATGTAGGGAAGCAAATTGGACCGTTTTGGAGCCCCACATGGGTAACCTTCAAAGGAACTGCTGCCGCGGAGGAGAAGAAGAAATGGCTAAGGTGAATGGAAGCGGGATCAGCAAACAGAATGACCCGAACGAACCGCTGCAAGATGACATGCATCGCGCAGAGCACGAAGCAGAGGCACGATATCACCTAATAGACCCACTAGGAACGAAACAAACATCGAGAATTCAATTCAGAGAGCTCATCTCATCGATGAAAGATGACACCAAAAATATCATCACGATAATGGAAAACCTCAGCGAAGAAAAACTGCTCTATTTAACCATCCCATTTAGCGAAAATTACGACATTGTAAAATATTTCAATTTCCTGTCTCTGGAGAAAATAAAAAAAATGATAAACTTGCTTCATGTAGATAATTACAAAAATTTTATTCTCTCATTTAACCAAAAAAAAATAACTGAAATTGTGAACCACGTGTCTATTAACACATCCATTAGTATACTCTTAAATCTAGCCAGCAACAAAGTAGCATACATATTAAACCATATAGAGGAAAAAATCCTCATCAATTTGTTGAATGGGATACCTTTATGTAAATTTTATCACATTGCAGAATGCTTACCTATGCAAAAAATAAGTCTCTTCTCAATCAATATAACTTACGAAAAATTGTATGTAATGTTCAACTCGTTGCCGTCTAAAAAATTACATCAGCTAGCCAATAATCTCTCTGTAGAAACTCTCAACAAGTTGATAAATGAATTGCCTTTATACAAATCTGTTAAGGTGTTGAAAATGTTACCCCCTTTCAAAATTGCACATTCGATTAACGTGAAGGAATTGACTCCTCTGTTTGCCTCTGAAATTGGGAGATCTTTCAATGCGCCTGAAATTATAGAAATTGTGAATTACCTAAATGAGGGGAATGCAGATATTTTACTCAGTAGATGCAACTTAACCAAAATTATTCTCTACATAAATTACATTTCAATAGAAGAGTTTAAATCTCTCACTCGAAAATTGCCTACTCATTTTTTGACACAAATTGTTAATGATATATCTTTGAAATTACTCGTGGAGTTGTTCGTCTCTCTGCCTGAGGAGAAGGCCGTTCCTTGCTTGTATGCCCTCACGCAGAGGAAGCTCAACTTTGCTTTGCGCGTCACTTCGACGCAGAGGGTCATAATAGACATCGTGTTGCGGCAAGGCGGGAGCTTCGAGCGGGGGCGCCACTCCACCGAAGCAACTATGGACGTGACTACCACTGTTGCTACCGCCGTTGCCATCACCGCTCCCAATATGGCTGCTCCCAACACGGCTTCTCCCAACGCGGTTGCTACCACCGCTGCTACCACCACTGCTACCTCCGTTGCCACCAACGCTGCCACTCCTACTAGCTACACCCATGCGGATGCCGCGCACCCACACAGGGAGCTGGTCAACATGATCGATGAACACAATTTGGCCCTCCTCCTTAACCAGCTGAACGCAGAGGAGTATGCCCCATTCTGCAATTTGTTGTGCCAAGACAAGGTGGAACACATCGCCAACTCCGTCTGCGTGGACTGCAAAGCCGCCGCAGCGCTTATCCTTCATTTGCCGCTTACAAAAATGATTGAGATTCTCCAAAGGGCAAGACAAAAACGAAGGGAAGAAATGACGAAATATATGCCAACCTTTGTCTCCCACATGGTCCTCCACAAACCAAGTAACAAAAAGTGCATGAACAAGATAGAACAAATGTTTATCACTTGCAAATTACTACGACTGAGAAAAGTTTTTAGGAACAGTAAAAAAATTTCCACTCTGAAAAAAAAAAAGAAAAAATTAAAATGTTACCTTTTGAGAAAAAAAACAAATGACATTATACGTAGCATTAATGTGAAAAATTATTCCAAGTTTTTGAACTCCATTTCTTGTGCCAAAATTGTGGAAATGAATCGCGTCATCGACAACATCATGTGCAGGCATCCATACACTGAGCCTAAAGTTATGGATTGTCTTTTCTTTTTCTTTAACTTTTTTGCGAAAATCGAGGCCTCGAAGTGGAAGACAGAGGGGAGGACCCTACAGTGGTTAACCAAGGACAATGCGAAAAATGGGGAGCAGCAGCAACATGGGGAGGTGCCCCCAAATGGGGAACCCCTGCATGACACCTATAAGCAGACCAAACTGTGCCCCCGCGAGGGTAACACAAAAACAGGGCAGTTAAGCCCCTCCCCTGCGATAACCAAAAGGAACCCCTCCTTATATGACACGACGATAAAAAAAATTACAACCCATGCAATCCATACAAACCAAAGGGGAATAAGCCAAGTGGCGACGGAGACAGGAAAATGCAATCCCACCATCAACAAAGTGAGGAGCTCCTTCTACACATTTTTAGTACACTTTGTTTGTTTCATAAAAATGCACATAGAAAAGTACGTACTACAGAGTTGGGGAGATTGGCACCACGTGGGAGGAGAGAAAGAGCCTCCCCCCATTTGTCCACCAAGCGGTTTACCCTTAAAAGGGGAATTTCCATCAAATCACGAACAGGGTAGTATCGACCCCCTCGATGAAGACTCCAGTGTGATCGAACCCTACCCCCAATGCAGAACGACATCCAGAATGCTGACCCCTACCAACAGTAAGTTAATCTTCAACAGTGTCAGAAAAATTATGAAAAATATATTCTACTCTGTTAGGAAGATAAACCAAATAGGGAATCCTTCCCTTGTCTTGAAGCACATCTCTATGATTAACATCATACGGGCTGATATAGTACAATGCAGAAGTGAAAGGAGGAAGGAGGATTTAAAAAAGAGGAGTGGATGGGACTACTCCATGGGGACTCCAATAAAGAGTATACGTATTAAAGATGGAAGAGCCACCATCATTGGGGTTAAAAACAGCGCCGATGTTATCCGCCAGAGTAGCAACTTCTTCAGTGAAAAATATCCACTCGCAAAAAATATATTCAGCGAAATGGAAAAAAAAAATTGCACAAATGGGGCAGGCGATGGGGAGAGAACTAAAGAGAGAACTAAAGAAGCTATGACAACATTAGAAGATGTTGTGAAGAAGGAGGAGAAGAAGAAAGAATCTAACTACACCATAGGAATGCCACAAAATGGTATGACCACATGCGCACTTAAGGAAGGGGAAACTCTCGAATTGAGGAACTTTCGTACAAATGCCAAGGGAATAATTGGCTCTGTGTTCAACGTGAACAAAAGAGAGTCATGGAAATATGACCCACTTGTTAATGATCAAGGGGATAACCACATCGCAGAAAGAAGCGATCGAAAAAAAGACACAAATGAACGTAGAGCTCTCATTAAAAAAAGCAAAAAAAATTACTTGAAGAAGTTAAAGAATATCCCCCAAATGGCCAGTTTTAAAAGATTCACACGTAGAGATAAACACCTCAGTAGTAGACCACGTAAAGTTACACCTCCAAATGTAAGCATAAATGCTCCAATGGGAAATTGCCAAATAGATCGACAAAAAAGCAGAAACACTACTGCTAACCCGCGCATTAATGAGAAAGCATTTTTTTCCACCCCAAATAGCCAAACAGAAGAAGTACCATCGGACGTGTCCACTAAAGGGAGGAAAAACAAAGTGTCCCTCTTAAAATTCATATTCGCTTTGAACGATTCGAATGATAAGAAGTACGCTAATAACATAACCCTAATCATAAATTTTTTTTTTTTGAAAAAAAAAATATTTCTGAGCAAGTGCAAGAACCAAATTGTGGGATCTTCTCTAAACGTACTTATAAATAATAACGGTTGTAAGAGGTTATTAAATTTTAGTGCACCCCCTAACGACACCTCATGTTACATTAATTCGAACATTGTATCTCTGCAATATGACGACACGGATGCTATTCAAAATTTGTATTCTTTGACATCTAGCAAATCGGTTCCCATGTGCACTACACCGGGAATCATCCCGTCCACTGATGTGCATACCGACTTGTCCACTATTCCACAAAAGGAGGAACCCAAAAATCGTTTCAAAAATAAAAAGTTATCAACACAAATGAACAAACAGAAGAATAACATGTCAATTAAAAACATGTGTAACGATTTAAATTCTAGCATCATCCTTCTTTGGAAGTCCTCCCAATTTGGCTACATCCTCTTAGACGCACATAATTCTCTGCATATAAGTATACATGACCCCTCGAGTCAGTTTTCTCTGAACCTGTTCAGGCAACATGATGATGCATCCGTAGGGAGAGATACCTACAGAAAGGGTAACTTATTTTTCTTGAAAAAGGGGAAGAAAAAAATGAGCTTCAAAAAGATCAAATCGATGTTCTCAAGGATATTAGAGAAGAAGAAATCTGCCCCAGTTGCGAACAGGTCCAGTGATGCGATCATGGAAAGGAGACAAAGTGGGGCAGGAGGAGACATGAGGAAAAGACAAAATGGGGACAATCTTCTCGATAGGACTGCTTTACTCCAAAGTGGAAAGAATCGCCTGAACGAGGGTAAAGGAGACACACCAGGAGACGTCAGCAGCAGGTGGGATAACTCCGCCAATGGAGACGGCCACAAACCGGAGAAACACCTAATCAGTGACGATAATGAGGTGTATTTCGGTGACGAGCACTATAACTGCTATGAGGGAGAGGTTCCCAATGCGTTTGCCAACGAGGGAAGCCATCTAAATGGGGAGAAGAGCGCCTCCGTCAGCGGCCCCCTTGAACCCTCCCCCAAAAATGAAAAGAATGGCGAACTGGCTTTCCACCAGAAGAGAGCAGCAAACATGAGGACTCCAAAGAGCGAACGCGCGCACCACACAGAAAAGTCAAAAACTGAAAAAAAGGGAGCAAACGGGGAAGAAGAAACAAGCGGGGAAAACGAAACAAACGGAAAAAACGAAGCAAACGAAGCAAACGAAGCAGACGAAGCAAACGAAGCAAACGAAGCAAACGAAGCAGACGAAGCAAACGAAGCAGACGAAGCAAACGAAACGGACGCATGCAACAAACACGACAGAGAGCCTTCCCTAAAAAATAAACACAGCATAGTGATCAACAAATTCAGTAACATTATTAACGAGGCACAAAGAATCCTGTCCATAAAGGAAAAAATTATCAACAAGAAAATATTAGAACAAATCCACGCGAGTTGCATATCCCCAAGCTCCCTAACCGAAAGTGAAAAGGAAAAAATGAGAGAAATAAAAAACAACGAACTTAACAAAATTATGGAAGAAGAATTGCGCAAGGTAAATAAAAATTTCCAACCCAGAGATACGCACTCGTTTGGAAACACCAGCTACACGGATGATGAGTTTAATATAATTCTCTACCTAGAAAAAAGGAAAAAAAAGACCAAAAAGAGGCAAAGAAAAAAAAACAAGTCATTCCTATTAAGAGAAAAGAAAAATATCTTATTCCATTTCGGTTTAATCGAAGTAAAATATTAAGATTAAAATTGTTGACTCTTATTGAAAATGCTTTATCTAGTTATGACGTCAACATGGGGGAAGGTACCTTCATCAGTGCAGTGGATCAACACAGACAAGGTGAAACAATAAAGGAATATATCGACTCTTCTCCAGAAAATATCACCAACGGATTCGATTTTTCCCTTGAACAGGTTCCTTCTAACAGTTCTCACAACTTGGCAGAACAGTCCATTTTTTCATTTTTAAATTCGAACCCTTCTCAAGAAAAATCGAACATAGATATGGTTCCTCTGAATGGTGATCCAAATGGGTTTCAAAAAAATAGATTAACCTTAACGAACCAAGTGGATGACGTCGATCTATTCGTCCTGAATGATGACATATGTAACGACCCCTCCCTCGAAATGAATATAAACATAGAGAAGAAAGAACGAAATGCCCTAATTACGAATAGTAAGATCCTCCCAAACGAGATAAACAAAAAAAAGGAGCACCTACAGTATGAACAATTTTATAATGGTGTAGATATTACCCCATTTGAACCCTACCACAGCTCCACTGCAACCCTCCTCGCAGATAAGCATCCCCCGAATAAATGTTCATCACTGCATCTAAGCAACAACTCCCACAATAAAACGAATACTCACACGAACACGAACAGAACGTGTGAGAGTTCCTACGAAATTGTAAACAACGTAACAATGCATGAGAAAAACAACTCTACAAAAGGGTCATCATTAAGTGAATCGAATGGAAGTTTAAATGATGACACATATGTAAATAAAATTTCGACATTCGAAAATGTGTTGCAATCGTTTCCTAAATCTATTCACCATTTGGAAGGTGGAAGTGTCCCAAAAGGCACGGCTGCCGCTGCTAAAGGAAAGAACGAATGGGGGGAAGCCCCAAAGGAGGTACTACAAACACATAGCAGCTTATTTTACAAGCATGACTACAACAATTTGGAGACGCATTTAAACCAAAGAGACAGAGCCAATCATATGAACAAATTGGATCAGGTTGATACCGCCTCTCTGACGTTGGAAAAAGGGGAAGAAGATGCACCTTTGAACAACGTGGAGCATGCCAAACGGGGCGACTATTTTGCACCACACATAGTGGGCCATTGCAACAAATCGGAGGATCTCCACTTGGAATTAAGTCCACTCGAAAAAAAGTGCGTAAAACGACATGACCTGTACAACAACGTTGGACAAAACCGCGTAACACAGCACGACGAAGCGCATTTGGCAGAAAAAAGGGAACACTTCCTAAACGGTTTGCTCAGCCGGATCCGCAACGAGCAGAACAGGGCTGACCACTTGGGTGACAACTTGGGTGACCACTCGGATGGCAACTCAGCTGCGAACCCACATAACGTGCTCGGGGGCGGGGCGGAAAAGGTGGGCCTCCTCAACCTGCACTGCCTGTTCGAAAATAAGTCGGCGAATTTTTGCCTGATCAGCGAGGGCTGCGCTAAGGCCAGCAATTACGTGAACGACAGCATGCTGATTCATACCAAGCTGTACAATGAAATATTCCACATAAAGAAGGATGATATGTCTACCTCGGAAAAGTGTTCCATGCTAGGTATGTCTATCGCTTCCAACTCGAGCAACTCGTCAAACTTGTCCAGTAGCCACAACAGTGACAAGCGTCATAGCGACTCGACGGAAAACCAAATTATGTGCATTCACAAGAAGAAGAAAATACTTTGTAACAGCTGCGGAAATGTCCTCAAAAAAAATCTCCTAAACGACCTGTTCTTCTTCAGAATAACTATAATTAATAAAAAGTCCTTTCTTTCCAAACGTGTAAAAATCAACATATATTATCAGAGTCCTTTGATCCGTGCCAACTTTGCTTCCAAGGACAATGTTAGATATTCCTTGGAAAAAAATATGATGGAATATAAGCTCAAAATTATTGCCATTAATAAAAAAAAAATGCGAAAAAAATTGTCTCTATCCAAGTCGAAATTTTTCAGAAAATGTCTCGAAATTGAGTTAATTAGCAGTTTGGACAATATGCTAATTTCTCAGGGTGAAGAAAAAAAAGGGGGGAAAAAATGCTCAAGGGATGGCAGCACTGTTCACTCCTCCATGGACCATTTCAATACACATAAGGATGACCGCTTGGGGGATAAAACAGAAACAAGAAAAAATTTGTCCTATGAGCAGATAAAAAATTATTCAAAACGCTTGTCCAGCATGAACCAGTCCTCCGACGATGTGCCCCCTGCTATATACAATTCACACTTTGCCATACTAAACTTCAGCATCCTGGACGATAAAAATAAGAAGTAAGTTTTTTTTTTTTTTTTTCTCTCCCCGTCGTGCATGACCAATTGTTCTGAGCGAATGACATTTTGGGGGGTATACATTGGGACACATTTCCCCGTATGCACTCGAGGTGCTCACTTTTGCTAGCTCCTCGATTCTCACTTCCCACATAAATTCCCCTCTTTTTTTTTTGCAGGAAATATGACGTGGAGAGGTTTATAGTTCCTTCCACACTGTTTTACACCAATGGGTAGGGGCACATGCTTCGTCGTCGAAGAATACCCAAACCGGTGCGCACCGCAAGTTGTTTTTTCCAAAATGGGTGGAGAGCACACTTGGGCGTGCTTCACCCAAAGGAGGGGCATACCATCACGACGCATATATTTTATATCCTTTGTGCTTCTACGCCAGTTGTCACTATGTTGTGTTAATTTTTTGGCCCTTTTTTGTGTTCACCTTTCGCCATTTCTTTGGAAGTCGCATCTGTTCCCGTTTCTTTTTTTCCCGCCCAGTTTGCCCCCTTTTTTTTTTTTCTTTTTTTTTATGTCATTCATCCATTTTACACTATGCCGCGATAGCCTCAGTTCGTTCAAAATTGAACTCTACTTTGTTAGCCCTTCTGTTGTGCCACCTTCACGCGGAGCACTTTTTCCGTTTAAAAGGCCAGGCAGCATTTGCCCCTCTGTGGTCTTCTGCAAACTTCCTCCTTTGCGAAGCCCATTTTGGCACATGCATTGTTTTTGTTTTATTCCAACTCCACATTGCTTCGCTTTCTTTTCGTGCTAAAAGGCAAACATGACAAAACGGGAGGATGGGAAACTTCTTGCATCCTTGCTGCGAATGTAGCCAACTCTCCCTCACCCTCCCCAAAAAAAAAAAAAAAGTATAAATTTAAACTTCACCCTTCGCCGCTACGTTGCGGGTAAGTGTACTATACTATGAGGGAGAGAACTAGGCCGTCGCCTAGCTCCTGCACAAAGGAAGAGTGAGTGGAGGCATTACCAACTGTCCATACAATATTCGCAGAAAAGAAACAAAAAATGTAAAGAAAAAACGTTTCAACAATGTACTCCCATCATTGCACACACCACTCCCCTTGAGCAACTTCCAAAGGAAAAAAAAAAAAAAAAAAATGCATGCCTCGACATCACACCCACACGCGTGTCCCCTAATATGAATATAACCAGTTGCCATGTTGTACAAATATTTTTCGTAATATTTCTAAAGATCTGTACGTGCAAATTGTGCTACATTAACAAATTACATGTTGGCAAAAAAGGACAGCCTCCTCAAAATTTTTCCCAAAGTGTGCATCAAATTAGTGCGAAAAATGTAAAAGCGAGTGGAACAAAAGGAAGAAATTGGGATAAATTAAATCTCACAAAATTGAATGACGATAGTGGGTTATCGCCCAGTTTGGGGAAATGCGATGCGGTGGACGGAGGAAGGCGCTGCGCTGAAGAAACCCACAAGGTATCATACAATCTGTCATGCATGCTGTCTAGCAGATCCCCCGGGCACTGTTATCATCCCGCTGGGGAAAAAACGGTTATCTACGTTACAAATGCGTTAATTGGGCCTAACCGCTTCGTGAACAAATATTCATTTTTTAAAAGTCACAATGGGGAGTATCAGCCCTTCCCCAGTGAGGGATGCATTCATAAGAGGCGCACACAGTTGTCGCAGTGGACAAATATCCTCCTCCATAACGTGTTTCAAAACGAAACGGTGAATTTGCACCTACATAACGTGTTTTTAGAAATAATTCGCACGGTGCAAAGTACACTAAGGAGTAAAATATTTTATGTAGACGTTAAGGAAGAGTTGCGCAAAAGGAAAAATACCATTATGGATATACTGCACCAAATTTATGCACTAAAAAATAGGAGAAACATACTGAGGAGTGATAAGAACCCAGAAAAGGGCAAGACAAAGCTTCGAATTTTATTCATCGGGAGTAACGAGTTCAGTTTGTTGTGCTTTAAATTGATCATGTTAATCATAAAGTATGTAAGAAATGATATAGTGTTAGATCACGTTATTACCAAGAGCCCCAGAAAAAAAGGAAGACATTTAAAATTAAAAAAATCGCACATAGAGGAGGAAGCAGAGAAAGACAAAATAAAAATTTTTTATTATGATAAAATAAGGAATGACACATATTTGCTAAAAAATAAAACCTTCGATTTGTGCATTTCTGCATCGTTTGGAGAAATATTTAATGCCTCCTTTTTTAAGAACATTGCTGCCAATGTGTACACCTTGCACCCAAGCTTACTACCACTCTACCGGGGTGCATCCCCCATTCAGAGAAGTTTATTAAATAATGAATCCCTTTTTGGTTACTCTATATTTCTCACCAATTTGCGCATCGATGCGGGACCCCCTTTGATAAGAAGTCCGCTTATATTTGATCAAGATTTCAATTTTAACGACATAATTACGATATTGTTCACCTTGGGGACATTGCATTTGATGAGCCATATTTTCTTCCTCGCCAATTACAAATTGGGTAGCCCCGACGGGGAGTTACAACCCAGGGGGGAATCTCCTACCCCTTCAACCGTCTCTACACATAATAATTACAATCAGTTACACCTTCACCATTTGCTATATGATGAGGAAAATATTATCACTCCACATAACGTCAAAATGAGTCAGTCCATGCTGCATAGAGACACTGGTCAGGATATAATGAATCACGGTTGGCTGAGAAATTATTTCATGCTCTCTTCGACCCATAAAAATAATAGCTACGCACCGAAAATAAAAAGTGAAGAAAGGTATGTCTGTTTTTTTTGTTCAACCGGCCTGCACATTCATAATAAAGTGAGGGGGTTTATAAACTGGCCCAAGGTGGAATGTACCTTTTTCCTCGTCCACAAGGGTGGCCTCAAGGCCATGGAGGTGAAATTAATTAAAACGTCCCACGACTCGGGAGACCATAGCAGCCGCCACCATCACCACCAATTTAAACACTTCGACGTTGTTCAGAGCCACAAGTGCTTCGATGGCATCCCGCGCAAAATGGCAATTTTTAATAGAGGGGCCATAAACATTCTCTGCAAGGACAATAGCCTGCTAAAAATTTACAAATTGCAGCGGAAAAACAAACAAATTATGGACGCTTCATCCTTTTTTAACAGCATCAACCGAGTCGATTTGCTGTACTAGTAGGAGCGTGCGTGAGTTGTTTTTTTTCTTTTTCCTTCTTTTTGTGTCATTTCGAGCGAAGAAAATTGAATTCCTTCATTTTCGAAGCTCCAAATTTCCGAAGTGCCTCCACTTGACGATTTCAAAATCTAGGAAACGCTTCCCCCACGGGGACCATTTGGCTAGTCCTTTTTTCGCGCAACTTTAGGGGGCGTACATGACGCCTGCACTTTTTCTTTCATACGTTTGTCAACTCTCTCATTTAAGCGTTCGTGACATTGGGCACCCCACGGCTGATGATCTGCACGTGCGCCTGTATGACTGCATAGATATATATATATAATCCCTGCGTTTTCCTTTCTGTTCCCCCCCCGCACAACTGCGCCTATGCATATTTGTTCGCTTCGTGGCTTCCATTTGTTTACACCTTTACAAAAAAATTCATGCCAATCCCGTGTGACTTCACAAGCCACCAACATATAGATACTTAACAAAATGTAAAGGAGCCCAACATATGTGATTTTGCAGAGTACAAAAAAAAAAGCGGTTGATTTTGGCCAACTTTGTTAACTTTCCCCGCAACGTGTAAAAATGAGAAGTTTCGCCAGAAGGGGTACCTTTTTTAAGTACTACGACAGGGGGAAATTCTCTTTCCGAAGTTACCATTTTACAGAGAAAAACAATTTCTTATTCAATTTTTTTTATTTCGCTAAATTCCTATTTTGTAAAAAAATATTTATTTTCCAATACGTCGGCCATTTTTCATTTGGAGGGGAAGGGGGCAGATGCCTACTTGGAAAAAAAGTACAAATCCGACAAACCCTACCTTAAAACGGACAGGTACGGCAGGAGGGGGAAACAAACCGAAGCATAACTGCGTGGGGGAGCAGCTGAGTGAGGGAGCAGCTGAGTGAGGGAGCAACTGAGTGGGGGAGCAACTGAGTGAGGGAGCAAGTGCGTGAGGGAACAACTGCTCAACTGCGCACCTGCGTAACTGCACACCTGCGCGCGGCTTCATCTGCGCATGTCCATGTGAACGCACTCCAAATGCTACCCCCTTTCTTTAACAAAGCGGAATTCTCTATAAGGACCTCATAGACGGAGAAGGGGACCCCATTGAAGAGGGCGATATCGTGTATATTCACTACCAGGGGAAAACGACCAACGACTTTCGCATAATTCACTCAACTTTTAATAGCATAATTCCACCCAAGATCAAAGCTGGGCAATATGATCAAAAGCACATAAGGGCCATCTACGAGATTGTCATTGGCATGAAGAAGCACACAAGACGGCAGTGCATCGTTCCCCCACATCTGGCGTACCCCAACCATTTTCCAAGCCAGGTAATGCCGGCAACCCTGGCAAAAGAAAATAAAAAATGGGGATATAAAAAAATAGTGCCTATTTGCCTTAACTGCGTAATTATCCCCCCCACCCCCTATTCAAAGCCCCAATTTTATAATTTTCCTTTCCCCCCCAATAGCCGCTCCTTTACGAAATCGACATTGTAAAAGTTGTAAAAAAAAATTCTCAGGGAAAGACATTTATCGAAAAATTTGAGCAAAAAATTGACCAAATAAAGTCTGTCATATCGTCTTATTTTTAATTTAGTTTTCCCACTCATGTGAACTGCTGCAATTCGACACGTTGTTGCGAGCGGACCCTTTTTTTTTTGAAATTCCGTTTGGCCATTGTATTCAAATGAGGGAACACCATATGTACACCCCTTCCCAAATGGGTACCTCCTTACTCTCCCTCCTTCAAAACCATTTATTCGTTTTTTTTTAAAACTTGTTTGCACCAAACGGCAATTTGAGCAATGCGCTAATTAATGACTGGTGAACGTTCCC
>NC_020407.1:589903-629168 GCF_000321355.1 Plasmodium cynomolgi strain B
AAAAAAAAAAAAAAAAATAGACATGCATTTCCCCCTTTTTGAAATCGATATCCTTCACGGAATGTCCTCATTCAGCTCATCCATTATGCACGATGTGATGTAGTTTAAATTGTCTTTTTCGCGATCTGGGTCTGGCATTGGCCCATTTTGCTCACTCTTCTCAGCTTGTTCCGAGTGATCAGTGCTCGCCGCGTCTGTGGAGGTATCCCCATCTAGTGCCAATTTGAAAAAACGTACCTGTATGTTTGTCAACCAATTTGTTACAATATTGACATTCCTTTCGTCTTCCAACAGAATAGAATAACCGACGTTGTTCCTCCTTCCAACCCTACCGCTCAGGTGGATATACTCATTTACATTTTTCGGTCTACTGCACAACAAAACGAGTTCTAAGTTATTAATGTGAAAACCTCGAATGCTGTCAAAGGAGCTTATAATAACAGGGTACTTATTTATATATTTTTTCTCTGTCTCTTCCTCATTTTGTAGAACTGTTTCCTTTAAATCTTTTATATGTGCATACTGTTGGCACATTTTGTCCAGGTGGTTGTTATTTCCCGTGAGCGATATTTGCAATTCTTCATGTAGAAGCACAGAAAAAATGTTCCTTTCTGATAAGTACCTCTTTATGTTTAGTAGGGAGCATCCATTTTTTACTAGAATTAGCACTTTTCTATTTTTAAAATGTTTTACGATTTTGTATGCCTCTTCCATTTTGCTCCTATACAGCTGGTCCTTCACTACGCTGTAGAGGTGGTGTATATTGTTCGGGACCCTCACTTTGATTATGTACTTTTGCAGGGGGATAGTATCCTCACCATTCGGGGAGAATAAGCATGCCCGTTCATCCTCATCGGCGTAATCATCAACATGGGTGTCTTCCTTTTCTTGGTAAGAAGTGGTCACTTTTTTTTCAGCCCTAGGGGGATCCCCTCGCGCTTGGTTTGGATCACTTGTTGGAGGCTTATCAAAGGAGTCCCCCCAGTAAGGACTATCCGGATGTATCGCATCCACAGGGTTGCCAACTCCACCACGAGTACCTTCATTCGAAGCGCTGTTACTTTCCCGCAGTAGGTAAATTTTCTTCTTGGCGTTATTTCTGTTCAAACTCAAAAGCTTGAATATTCTCCTGTGCAGTTCCCTATTTAGGGTACTAGAACAGCCAACAAAAACGAGGTTCTTCTTATTCATATACATAATCGTTTCTAGGATAAAATAGGCCGTTTTTTTCTTTGTACTGTTTTTCGTTCCACGTGATTTTCTCGTTTTTAAGGCAGGAAACATCCTATCTATTTCGTCGAAGAATACATACTTTATGCTTTGCAAAAAGGCTTTCAAGTTCTCCTTTGATAAGCTTAAAAGGAAGTTTTTAAAACAAATAGGCGTTCCTATGAGGAAAAGGTGGTCCCTTAAATTAGTAGCTCTTTTGGATGAGTCCTTCGTGCTGCCACGTTTGGGTAATGTGGGGACTTCCCCTATGTCTGCACTTATTCCTTCCGCTTCTTCATCATTTTCTTTTATTCCTACATCGTTTGATAAGCTCGGAGCTGTAATACACTTCGACCGATTATCATCCTCTATTCCATCCTTATCGATGAAGAGGCGAATTGCCCCGTCGTCCTTGCCACTCATCAGAGATAGTATATTCTGAGAAATTTGAACACAAAGTTCCTTAGACGGGCACAAGATAAGAATTTTTTCCCCTTTTTTTAAGACATTTCTGGCCCTTTCCTCCATCAACAAATCTGTGTCCTGCCGAATGTCACAAATTTGAGTATACTTTTCACTAAAGGGGGTGTATTTGAGTTTATTCCTGTGCACCTTGTTCCTCTTTTGATTTAGAAGAAGCATTTTCTTGTAGCTATTTAGGTATTCATCACTGCTCATGTACTTTTCCCTTTCCATATCTTCCTCGAACACAAATTCACAGTTATAATAAAACTTCAAAATGAGATAAAGTAGGCAGATGGTTGTCTTTCCGCTGGACGTTTTGGCATGTACTAGTATGTTATTGTTCCTTTCTAGCAGATAGATCACATTCTTTTGGAGGTTACTCAGGTGTTTTATTTCCTGGACGCTGCTATTACTTTGTAAATTATTTTTTGTATAGCTTATTCTGTTTTCGTCTCTGTTGACTCCCCTCTGGATTAACACAATGTTCTTTCTTTTGTCACTGTTCTTTGCATGCTGTTTTTTTACCGACGATATATTGTCAGCCCTCCTTTTGCTGCCACTCTTTAGCACAAATTTTGTTCTCATTGGGGCTGTTGCCCTTCTGATGAAGTTCCAATTAGAGTGGCGCTTCCCCCCAGTTATCCATTTTGTTGCAACTAAAATGTTGAAGCAAACGAAAAAAAGTAGGTACCTCCCGGGGGGGCTCTTTCTAACACGGTTCGAATTGGATAAAACGCTTTTTAACAACAAAAAAAATGCAGTTAGGTAATTTTCCATAAAAATTCATGTTTGTTAGGGATGGTTACATGGCGGCAGCTGGGCATTCACTCACATGTACATGTATACGAATACGCACATTATACGTTCGTACGCATCCATTTCGCACTTCACTTACCTGCTGCCACTGCAAAAATGGTTAGCTAACCGAGGGGAGCGAAGTAATTGCAACTGAACTTACTCTTCTTTCCCGTAATTACCACGCGCACGCCGCTATTCCGACTTCTACACTCGAACTTTGCTAAAACAACGTACAATACGCTCACATGTACGTGAGAAATGAGATATACATATGTGTAGTACATGTACCTTTGCAGATTGCGTCCTTGGGCGCGCTGCGGTTCCAAACGGTCGCTCATACCGATGAGCCGTTTCAAAAAGGTGGGGCACGAAAAAATGCATTCGCACGAATTGTGGGGTCACGCACAAATAACAAAAAATACCTGCACCACTGTACATATACGTGAAGAGATATATTGCGAATATTCATATACCCAAGTGCATGCATAATTGGGCAGACGTGTCGCGAAAAATAGGGAAGATCAAACATCATATATAATTACGCATCCCTTGCGCATGCGGCACGGTCTTGAGAAAAACTCCAAAAGTGTCACGCTTCGAACGATGCACTAACCTCCATTCTACAGTTCTGTCGCATGATCGCCTTCTGTGAATCCTGCTCTCTATTTATTCAGCTTAACGAGAAAGTTTGCTTTGGTTTCACTTGGACAACCATTTAGGTAATCGTTTGAGCATTCCCTTGAGTTTCATTTGTGTACCCCTTTGAGTTTCGTTTGTGCACTACGCCTTTTTACTCCAGCTGGGTTGCCTTGCGGCCCTCCACTGGCTCTTTATTACACACACATAAAATTAAAGGCAACGCGGCTGGCCTAACGCCCGTGAACACCATTATACCGTTCACCTGTGCGCAAATTCGCGCCCCGTGTAAGTTTTCCTCCACGTCGATCATTAAAATGAACCATTAAAGGGATTCGCCTTGGGGAAGTGCTCACTGTGGAGATCGCCACTACTAATGGCGAATTTGCCATTAATAGCGAACCCTGTTTCACTTCCGCGGCTATTCGTCCAACTTCACCTGCTGCGCGTACTGCTTGAGCGAAGACAGCCTGTTCTTATCCTCCACAATCATTTCTTCGCACATACTTATTTGGTTGTTTATTTTGTCCAGGTAGGTCTTTGATGAACTCAAAAGCTTACTGCGGAACTTCCACTGCAACTCTATTTTGCGCAAATCCAGCTGCAGCTCGTGCACCCGTTCCTTTAAACCATTACACTCGTTTTGCAGCGTTTTGGATATGTCTTCCTTACTCCTTATCTGGTCTATAACATTTTCAAAATAATGCAGTATGCTATTAGTTTCGTTTTCCGCAAATTCTTTTATGTCTTCATTTAAGTACTTCCACTGCTCGTTGCTCAGATGAGTTAACGTAAAAGAGGAATAATCTTCGCTTTTCTGGCTAGCTTTTTTTTTTTTTTTTTTTTTTCCCTTTTTTTAGTAAAATTAAATAGCTAGCCATAACGGGAGCCAAAAAGGAATACATTAAAAGAAAGCGTATAAACACCAAATGAGGCAACACGAAAAATAAAAAATAGAAAACTTTGCATTTCAGATAAACATCAATGTTAACGAGACCCAACAGAATTAAAATGGAGTATATGGGCTGCTGACTCGTTGACAAGTCGTTGAAACCGTCTATCCCATAAAAAAAATAGTGAAAAAGAAAAAAATTCAGGTACACAAGTAGCAGCATAAAACCGCACTTCAAAATCTGCCTTCTGTTAATATATAAGGCTTCGTACAACTTCTCACGCTTGACATAATTTGACGAAAAAATGAACATATTTATTATGACTAAAAAAAGGAACAAGTAAAAGATATTCACAAATTTGGAGAAAAAGGAAAACAATTTTATGTATACACTAAAATAGTTCCCCGAGTTTTTTGCATTATATTCTATCTTGTTTATGTATATACACACAGTAAGCCACAGCGCGACTATGGAAAAGGATGATAGCAGAATTAGTAAATTTAAAACATCCGATTCGAAGAGGTATGTCAGATAAACTTTGAATTTGAGAAATGCGCCGATTTTATGTGTCTTTCTGGTCTTCCCATTCGAGGGGGTGTTCACGTTGCCTTGGCCCAAACCGTAGTTATGCGCGCCCTCCGGCATGTTAACCGTATCGTAGTATCCGTAATTCGCTTCCCCCACAGCTGGGTTATTCCCGTATGCCCCCCAATTCGCTTCCCCCACAGCAGGGTTATTCCCGTATGCCCCCCAATTCGCTTCCCCCACAGCAGGGTTATTTCCGTATGCCCCCCAATTCGCTTCCCCCACAGCAGGGTAATTCGCATATGCGTTCCAGTTGTGCGCCCCCGCATAACCGCCGACGTTGTATCCCCAAGGCGAGTAACTCCCATAGGTGTAATCATTTGCATTATCAGCAGTCCCTAAATGTTCACTTGGATGAGCATTAAACTGGCCCCCCTGACATTCCCCCCCCTGCGCATCAGCCCTGTCATGCCGCACAACGACCGCAGCACATGCGTTGTAAAAGTAGGAAAAATTCGTGAACAGATACAAGTACATGCTTATAAAGGAGCAAATCAGAATGGTCAGGAAGAGGATATTAATTATTACCCCTCTGAAATGAAAAATGTTGAAGGAATTAAAAAATAAGTGATCAAAATATATTTTTTTGGATATATACCCACTAGGATTGAAAACAAAAAGTAAATTCACCAAAACGTTATGGTAGTCATTCTTGTCAAACAAAATAAAAGATATTTCCATTTTCTCAGTTGCATCATTAATTAGTAATGCTATTTCGTTTACCCCTCTTTGCAAATCTTGTGATTCGTTCCGTATGTCCATATAGCAGTTTTGTCTCTTATAGTTGCATATGAGACTACTGCTGGATGATTGTATTGTCTCTCTTGAAATAATGCTTATTCTTACCCGTTCATGTTTCACGCTAAATAGGTCTTTCCATTGGAAGGTACTACTGTAATGATTGGCACCTCCCTCCATGGCGTGTGAACTGTTGTCCAGAAATGAAACGAAACAAGTTTTTAACCACAGAATTAGGTTTGTCTTATTCTCTACCTTTTGGAAGTTAAACGTTTCCCTAACATTTACATTCACATTTTTTTTAAATAACGAAATGTCATATTTGAGAAGTGCGCATTAGATGGATGGTAGCCGATATTTTCTATCTGATAATGCAACAGTTTTTCGGTTTCTCTCCCCTTTTTGTGGTCATTAATAAGAAACAGCATGATGAATATCAGTAAGGAGGTGTACACAGAGAGGGAAACCACAACACCGTCACTCCTCTTTTTATTCGTAGTGTACTCCTTCGAAATACGTTTTTTTTCCCTATTAGAGAAGGGCAACACGGTGCTGTTTTTTAGGTTTAGAAATAGGTCTAGCATTTTTTCTATAGTAAAAATGGCCTTTTTTTTTGTGCTCCTCTTCTCGGTGCTCTGTTCTTTATCCTTACTTAACCCTTTCGTTATGTTCATCACGTCATTATAATTTAACCCATTGTTGGTGTCATAATTGCCTGGGTCTACTTCGTATTCATTCGACTCGTGCAGTGAGTATGTACTGCTGTCATCACTGCTTAAATCTTGTTTGTCACGTCCTTTCACAACATCGCTTAAGTGCTCAATTGAGTCGCGTGTGTCCTCTGCGTTGTGGTCCCCCTCATCTTCCAACTCATCTTCTACCTCCGAATATGCGGTTATTTCGAATGTGCTGTTGTCATTTAGGGCTTCTCCATTTAAGTGCTCCTTTTGTGCATTATATTTTTTGAGGGAAATACCATACGTTTCTGCAGCATCTAAATGACCACTTCTTCTTTGAGGGTCCCCTTTTTCGCTAGTTCTACACTTTTGTAATTTATGGCCATACTGATACATAAACGAGTTATACACTTTTTTGTCCCTTTTGATGAAGGACTTAATGGCCAGAAAAAAGATAAAAGCGAAACTCAACGTGACGATAAAAAAGTGAGTAGGAATGGAATACAAGTAGGACAAAATGTTTTCTTCATTTAGGATAGAGGATATGTTTACGCCTTGAAAATTTGCAAATATAATACACACATTGAAAATGAATGTTTGGACAATACTGGAGCTGACATTTTCTTCAATGTGAAAGAGAGTGTAACTGAAGACGGAAAAAATTCCCAAGCATCCAAATATGATGCACAGGATGATAAAAAAGGGAAGCAAAAAATCCGTCCTTATGTTATTCTCTACATTCCTGTATTTTTTTATCAACAGGCCATACCGCTTTACGAACACGAAGAAGCACACCTCGAAAGTTATGATAGTGTTCGAGACGAAAATATTCTTAATTAACTCTATGCGTGAGAGGGTTATGCTTATATCGTGCAAGAGTTTGATAATTCCATCTTCGCTGCTTTGGTAGCGCACGGAGTCTACTTTGTACTTGCCATTTTCATACCCTACGAGGAGTTTGGGAAGCTGGGTCTGGGACAGGAGGAATAGACAGAGGGTTAAGAGGTTCGCCGTGAAACAAGCTGAGGGGGGAAGGAGAAAATAAATGGCAACTGCTAAAGTTGAGAAAAGGGAGTAAAGGGGGGAAAATGGAAACATTCTCCCTAGATTTCCAAGTGGAGAGCACCAGATTGACGACACGGATGGAACGCCTAGTCGATGCAGTACCCCCACACACATGCACGCAAGGCACTCCCCCCAGGGAGGGGCACACAAAATATGTATCCACTTACCAATAAGGAGAAACGAATTGCAGTAGGACTTCACGTACAGCCTGAAGCCAACCATGTTGAGTTTCCGAAGTTGGATAAAAACATGCAAAATGAATATCACCATAAAGACAGACAAGGCAACAATAAAATTGACATCAAACCGATTATATGAAGCAGAGTGCGTTACAACCTCTTTGTACGTTTTCGCATTTGGCAAAAAGGAAAACTTTAAAGCGTTGTAGGAAAGTACATTGAGTAACGGATTGAAGAGTAAAAAATCGATCGCAACAGAGGCTATGTTATAATTAGTTAATATAAGAGCTGGTATAAAATAAGGGTAATCAGTGGCATAGGAAGTACCCTGAGAGAGACGTTCTTCAATTTTACTAAAATCTTTTTCACATATTACTTGATATAATCCTCCCAATTTTTTTATACGAATTATCATGCAAATAGCTCCACTTTGGGTCAAAATAGGAAGAATTAACATTTTGAGAATCTTCTACCCCCTCCAAAAATGAACTGTCAGGGTAAACTGAAAATAATTTCCTGTACATATAAATATTTTCCATCATAGAATTATCCTTCTTGTATAAACTCATTGTTATTCTCCAGCATTTTCCAAATAAAATATTACTATTTAGGAAGTTGTCTAGAGATACCCTTTCCGTTAATGCATTTTTTACCCATGAGGAGAGATCAAATTTGGATCGCAGATTTTTAAATACTATGTAGTCTTTTTTTCTTGGTTCGTACGAGAAATCCTTGTCCACTTTCTTTATCTCGTCACTTATGGATTTGTAAAAATTTTCAGAGTATGTCTTCGACTCGTTTATGTTGTTATAAATGTGATTTTCCAAATTTTTTATTTTTACCAAATTGTTGGATGTATAAACCAGGATAAAGAATAGGATAATTAAAATGATGTCTATGTTTATCTTTATTAATTTCTTTTGGCTTTCTATTTTTTCTGACAGTAGAAGCACCTCTCTCGATTTGTTGTCCTTTTCTTCCTCCGTGTATTTAAACAGGACGTTGGAGTATACTTTTAAAAATTTCAGGTTTCCTTCGTTGCAGATTTTTTTTCCCTTCCTTTCCATTTTGGAGCTCGCGTCGGGGATATTTGCCTCTCAGTTTGGTTGTCTCGCAGTTTGGTTGTCTCTCAGTTTGGCTGTCTCGCAGTTTGGTTGTCTCGCAGTTTGGTTGCCTATCAGCTTTTTGGCCTGTCAGCTTTTTGTCCTTCAGCTTTTTGGCCTACTGTTTCATGTACCTTTCCAGCTGGTCCCATTTTATCATCTTTGGACGTACATACCCCCCCCGTTGGAATATCTACTTTGGGGGAAGAGGAACACTAGTAAATACTTGCACACTACTCTGGTGCCGCCTCACAGGAGGGAGCTCCCTCAAGAAAGAAAAGAGTCACTACTTTTGCAGCACCGCGGAAAACGCTATGCTGTGTAAGCGTACTGTCCACTCGCGAGGAATGGCATTCTTCCTAAAAAGGGATAAATCAATTTAGCACTCATCCAGTGGCATCAACTGCACCTCTATGTGTGCACAGGCACATTGGGACAATTCCTTGGCTTTTTTTTTTTTTTTTTTTTTTTTTTTATTCCAACTGTTTCTCGATGGGGAAAAGTGCCTATCTTCCGTCATCAAATTGTGGCAACGTCTTATATTCTGGCAGCTGCTGCTCGGCTTGCCAATCTCGAGGCGTTTAGAAGAAGCTCGCATATCATGACGAGGAGAGAAGAAAAAAAAAGCAACTCCACTTTTGCTACGATTTTTCTGCGTGCCACTGGCAGGCGTCTAATGTCGGGCCCTATGCCTCTTTCTGGGTTCCCCACTTCTCCAGTAACTTTGCGAGCATACCAAGGGGTAGCTAATTAGTAAATATACGATGTGTCCAAAAAAATCGCACTACTGATTGCCAAAAAAGAATATCTTAAAATGCGCAGGCGAAACGCATTTCGAGGCAGAATTAGCCGAGCTTCTTTCCCCTTTTATGTGTGCATATTTTTGCATAAAAAAAAAAAATGCAGCACCTTTGCGTAAGGAACAATTTAAAAGGGAAACTTAAAAAAGCAGAATATGGCTCACTGCTTAACCCTCATGGGGAAATGCCCCCAAATGTAAAAGAATTGCATTCGGAAATTTTCACCCTTTTTAAGAGCAGAGCGCAATTTATGTCTCTTGGGTGTATGGCACAACTTGGTCAACGTTTTCCGTTATGGGGGAAAGAGGACGGAAAAAAAAATAAAAAAAAGCACACACGTGCGAATGGGAAGAAATGTGAATAGAAACAAAACTGCAACTGCGCAGGTGCAAACACACGGGGGCAGACAAAAAAAAAAAATGCGGGACCCCGGGCAGAAACGTTGAAAAGGCGCCTTCTCGCAATTGCCACTGCCCTTTTGCAAAAAAATGTGAACAATTTTTTTTTTTTTTTTTTCCGAACCGTGTAGGTGAATATTTCTCCTCCGCGCACAGCCTGCCGTTGAGGAAGGTAAAAATGGAGATATTTGAATCTCACGGGTGGCACTTGTTACCTTGCGCTGTCAAATGTATTGGAAGGCGACATGAGCCAGGGGTTGGTGACAATTATGTTAGACAAATAGTCAAGGTTTTTTATCACATCCTTTTTGTGCAAATTGGAAAGTTCGGGGTGTGCACCTACACACAAATTGCCTGAATTTTTTTCCCTATCCAGGATATTCATAATACGCAAAATTTCCTTCCCCTCATTATTTAGCAAGTGCTGTATATACTCGGAGTACTGCTCATTTCCGCTAATATTGCTTAACGATTTGACACGAAATAAAATTAGCTGCTTTTGTAAAGGCGTTAGGAAAAATTTAACCAAGTCGATGAGGATGAGCAGTTCGGTATGACTACAAGTGCCTTTCATGACGGAAAAAAAAAGTAAATCAAACCATATGCTAGGGTTTAGCAAGTAAGTCGAATTGCTTTCTACCCCAACCTTTTGCTTACTATTATACGTGTCACATTTTGAATAGCACCATTTGCATATGTCTTCTATGACAAAATAAGTGTCATCGAAGAGGAGCTTCTCGATAGATATGTAATCATATTCGCGTGTGTAACAACTTCTGTGGAAAAAATTCCTTTGCTTACCTTGATGGAAATCGCCAAGTTGGAAATGTAAAGTTTTTCTGGTATATTTTTGCTGGCCATTTGTGTGCACATCACTAAGCAGGTCGGTTATGTACACTTGGTCATTGTTACGGTTGTGCGTCGTGCTACCCAAATGGTCTTCCGTTTTTGTCACGCTGGGCTGTCCCCCCGTGGAGTTGCACTCATCAGGGTGGAACTTACCATATGGTAGGTTCTTTTCGTACGCCCCCTTTTTTGCCCCCCTTTTTAGCAGCGTCAATTCTCTTACAAAAGGGGAAGAATTCTTCGATAACACGATGCTTAACAGTTTAGAAGCCAACATGAACTGCTTCTTCATACTTAACGAAATTACCTTTATTTTGAGGATCTCTCGTATCACTAGGAATATTCTTTCCATATCATCTTCGTGTATGTCTGTTTTTACATCCTGGTAGGATAACAAATCATCCTTAGTGTAGTAGCACCCGAAAATGTCTTTTGCAAAAACGAGGTTGTAGTTCTTCTGGCTCCTTAACTTATCGTATAATTTTATGTACAAATCAATTGCCTCCTTTCTATACTTTTTATTTTTTTCATTTAAGTAGTTTTTTTCGAAAATCAGAAAATCTGAAGTGGTAATTTTTTTTTTAATGTAAGCATTGGAAATGTTGTCTAGGAAGATATTTGGATAAATTAAATCTCTACATCCTATGTATTGCTTCATCTCAGCTAGCCGAAAAATTACATACAGTGTTAGACTGCGTGACGACTGCGTGCAGCTGCTTAATGTCTTTAGGCACTCTTCTGATATTTCGATGGCTTTATCATAATTGCCGTTATTTTTTAACGAGTCCGCTAGTAGACATTTATTTTGTAATGTAACAAAGTTGGGCAGTTTGGCTCTTTCACAATTCTGCAGCGATATCGTGTAGTACTTTATCGCGCTTTGGAATTTGTGTAGCCCCATTAAAATATTCCCTTGTAGTATCAGTGCAAATATGCACACGTAATGCGTAGAGATATCACATAGCGTCGTCGAAATGACTCTATAGCTTTCTTCCGAGTAGTGCAAGGCTTTTAGTAAATACTTTTTCTTTAACTCGAAATGGTCCACTTGGTCTAGCAACAACTTCTTCTTTGCGCACTCTTTATTTGTGGTAGCTTCACCCGTTCGATAATCACCTGGATTGTGATTTCTGCACTCTGCAATGCAGATGTTACCGAGGTAATCCTCCCAGCCTTTGTCACAGATGCCCCTCCCACTGGTGCCCCTCCCACTGCTGCTTCTCCCACTGCTGCTTCCCCCACTGCTGCTTCCCCCACTGCGCTCGTTTGCCCTATCATAGTAGTAGCTAGCCATTAGCACGTTGCAAATAAGCGTGTGGACGCTGTTCCCATGCCCCTCATAAAATTTATTAAAAATGACGATGAGCTTGTAAATTATCAGCGCATCGTCTATATTCCCCTCCTTCACTTTGCACTGAAGGATTAGGACGAGTATGTCCCTCCTTATGGTCCCTATATTCGGAATGACCCCATAAATGTAGTAGCAAACGTCTAAGCACTTCTTCACATAGCCATGCTCGAAATGCAAATAGGCCAGAAACAAAAACAGTTTGGATAACTCAAAAATGTTTTTATTCACACTAACATTTAGCAGGAGATAAATACACTTCTTAGCCCTAACATAATTCATACACTTCATTTTTTCATTCAACATGCAGTAGGGGTGGCAAGGAACATTATACTCATGGACAAAGCTCTTGATTTTGTTGCATGATCCGACTGTGCATATATTGCTCATCTGTAAAAAGTCGCTATTTTTGGGGTGTATTATATTGACAATGTTTTCCTTTAGCATCTTTTTTACTTTAAATTTTTCTTGCATCATGATATTTGATGATATTAGCTTTTCCACTGTTATGAAACTCCACGTGGCATACTTCGGAAAGCATCCCTTTGTCTTGGGATAAAACAGAGCGAAGCTACTCCTTTGGAAATTACTGCACTGCTTCACTCTAGTGGGGAGGTCCTCCCTTATGTGACTATCCACGCTGGCGCTAGGTGTAAGCTCCCTTTTATGTCTTTCTCCCGCACGGTTACTTCTCCGCAAGGATAACAATTTTTTTTGGCGTATTTTGTCAACCAAGGAGTACACGTTTGGGGGGTTAACTTGGCTACTACCATTTGTGGAGGAGGGGGCAGAACTATCATCGTAATTGTTTGTGATTGCTCTTTTCTCCCACGTAGGTCTGCTTTTCCAGCCTCTACTTCCACTACGACCTGAACTGTTGTTACTCCTGTGTTCGTTGTTTTGTGAGACCTCGGTGACACTCCTGTAGGGGGACTTGTAAGCCTGCCCCCGCCTCCTCGCACGGGGGTCACTTCTGTCGGTTTCGCGCATATACCCATAGGGATTTGCAGCGTTTGGTTCGTCATCACAGTGGTCGCTCGAGGTTTCACTCGCCGCTTCGCTCCCCTCTCCAATCTCTTCCCCGATCTCCGATCCTCCCCCCCACTCGCAGACCCCCCTCAGATGGGCAACATTCGGAAACAGAACGCTCTCCTTGGAGTCAAAGGAAGACATATCCTCCAAGGTTAGAGGCAGCCTGACTTTATAATTCCTCTTACATTCCTTGTTAAAGTAGACGCCCAAATGGTACTCAATGCAGAGGAGGAGTCCATAAACTTCGACCTCCTTAATGTTAATATGGTCGTTTAGGTTGATTTTAAATTTCCTCATGCACTCTGGAATTAACACCTGGTGCCAGAACTGCAATGAATCTACTGTCCTAACATTTAGGGTTAAGTTTGCCAACCGAATTAGAAATTTATGTGGAACAAACTCGGGAAAATAATTCCACTCCGTGAAACACTTTTCGCAGAAGCAGATAAATTTGTTGCATCCTTCGGGTGTCCTCTCCCTGCACTGGTCGTTTGTCCTCTCCCTGCACTGGTCGTTTGTCCTCTCCCTGTACTGATCGTTTGTCCTCTCCCTGCTGCTACCACTGACGCGGTCATAATACTGGGCATTCTCCTCATTAATGAAAGGGGACACAGAGTAGGCATTATCAGAACAGTGTTGATTCCCCCTTTTACAGTTTCCACTGCTACCCCCTTTTTTGTCTCTTCCCAGTGCTCCTAACAGAAACGAATGTATGTGCTCATAATATATGGACTTGAGCGTGCGGCAAATAATTTCTCTACAGATAACCTCTGACAGGAACTGCGGGGTGTGTGTGTCCCTATCAGTGCGTAGTAGGTATCCCAGGTGATGCATGTTAACCCCGTGGGAGTGATAAACGTGAGTGATGTCAAAACTGTCGCTAAAATTTGAGACGATATTTACAACTTTGGGGAAAATATAATTGTCAATGTTGTGGAGGCATTCCCTACTAGCATCCTTCAAAAGGTCGATATTATTTTTATACTTTTTAAATTTATAATTCTTAATGTCAATAGCTAAGGTGGTATTACTTAATGAGTGCTCATAATAATTTTTTATGAATTCATATCTTATCCTTTTGGTGAAATTTTCTCCAGCTGAGTTTCCAACATATGGGGGGAGTACTTCTTCTGCCCCCCTTACAATGAACAGATTGTCAATTAGCGATTTGAAAATTTTTACGTTGTTTCTCTTTTTAAATATTTTACATTCGTAGTAGTTGGAGAGTCCAAAGGGGAAAATACAGCAGTGGTAATTCATAGAATCGCTCATTTGCTTTATCTGTTGGTACAACTCGTGGTCATAGTTTTCCATCTCCAACAGCAGCCTTTCATAGAACACCTTTTCCTTTTTCTTCTTTAGGAGTTTTTTCTCGTTTGGTAAATTTTTACGTTTATTTTTGGGCGTTTTCTTCATTGTCTGCTTACCACTGAGGAGGTGGCCATTCCTATTGGCACCCCCGTTGCTACCCCCGTTGCTACCCCCGTTGCTACCCCCGTTGCTACCCCCGTTGCTACCCTCCTTGCTACCCTCGCTGTCATCACCATCAGTCATGTAATTGCTAAATGTTACCCCTCTAAATATGTCCTTAATCACATCTACAGGGGGGTAGGCCTCACTTAAAGGCATTAGCGGTTCCGAAATGACGCGCATCCCCATGAAGTCAATTTGGCTAGCCACAGGCAAGGAAAACTTCGAACCGTTTTTCAGACTAAATATACAATCACATAGCACATTCTTACCCTTAATATCATTACTGTATATTTTTCTAGCCATGTTATAATTTATGCCATTCCTTTTGCTGCCCAAAATTACCGTAAAGACGAGACTGTCAAATAGGAAAACTAAATCATCATCAAATTTGGGTTTGTATATTTTGTAAATGTGAGGATATCTCTCCTTTGACACTTGGACAAAACATTTTTTAAAATAACTTATTGGGTTATTCTCCGATTCTTGCTTTCGAAAAAATAGAGAGTATATTAATCCACAGGCCCCTATTTTGCTGGACATATGAAATAACTCTAGCTCGTTATAAAACTCCTTTTCTCTTTCGCCTTCACTTTTGTCATCGTGCATATACTCCTTTAAGGCCCATATGTTTCGGAATGCGTAATTGATTCGATCGTGCCAGTTTGAACTTAAGAAGGAGTCTTCATTTTTACACAAGCAGTTGTACAATGGGTGGCTCACATCCATGTTGTAGCTTCTACAAGGCTTCACACTTTGTAGTAGGTTATTAAAGATGTTGGCTTTGTGTCCTAGGGGGTCACGCCTACCACGGATTTTGCAGTTTTCACCCCTTTCCCTGCATTCATCACTTTCGCCGCTTTCATCACTTTCGCCGCTTTCATCACTTTCGCCGCTTTCAGCATTTTGGCCTCTACCACCGCTTCCGCCGCTTCCACCGCTACCACCGCTCCCATCACTTCCATCACTTCCACCGCTACTACTGTGGGTGCTATCCTCCAACATGTTGCACCTGTCGACGCGTTTGTTCCCCTTGCCGACCGACGCCTCTCCATCCCTCTCCGTGGAGTCACTCCCTTTTCTCATTTTCCCAAATAATTCCTGTAGTAGAGGAACTTGGGTTTTATTTATTTCCACCTCGTAGCACTTTTCGAATTGCTCACTGCATGGCAGGGACGATTCAATAGTTTGCGAGTAATCCTCGGAGGTCTCTTCCTTCAATTCAATATTTTTACTTACGGGCTTATCGATTACAGTTTGGGCAGATTTCTGCACTGGAATTATTTTGGCATTCTCAGAGATAATCTGTTTTTCACTCTCTGCAAATGTTCTCACTTCGATGTCCTCGTTATGAGTTACAACACTCTGGGGGAGACTATCGGTTGGCTCATCATTTAGGACGAACTTAATGTTTAATATTTTTTCCGGTTCCGTTACTTTTTTTTCTTTAAATATTAAGCTCCTTAAATGTTGTGACTTTAATAGACAGATGGTGTTGCGTATTATTCGCTTTAAGTTTCCCTTTTTTTTGTTCTCCTTCTTGCCTAGCTGCTCTCTGCTCTTCGACTTTGTGCTAGTTTGTTTCGCACTAGCTACTTTTCCATTCAACCGCTTCCCATTCAGCAGCTTCCCTTTGAGCGCGGCGTATTTGGAGCCCCAATTCGCGCCATTTTTTAGGGCACCTTTTGAGTCCCCCCCTGGACCACCAGACGCGCCACCAGATGCACCACCCACTGCGCCACCACTCGTGCCAAATTGTGTGTCGTCTTCTAAGTAATCCTCCAGGGCCTTGAAGGGGCTATTGGAATGGTGTCCCGAGCGCTTGTTTCCCCTCGACCGCTGCCTCTTTTTCTTGTTGAATAAGGAAAACGTGCTTTTCATCATGCCCATTTTGGTGCCCCCGCTCGGTCGATTTATCAATCTTGTTTTTTTTTTTTTTTTTTTTCTCTCCTTAGATTATATGTTTACCCTACAAGTGCATAAATTGCAGACGCATGTCACTCTCGTTCGTTTCACCTTTCACATGCTCACACTCCTGCCAGTGTGGAGACTTGCCTCTCATCTCAATTCACTTTCGCGAGGTCATATAAGGGACATTTAAAATATATGAAAAAGGAACTATGCGGAACGGAGCGAAACAAAATAGCCCTGTGCAATTGCGCTGTACCTACACGCGCTTTGTAAAAAGTTGGATGTCGGAATGGCACGAAGAAGACGACAAATGGTTAACGCCTTCTTCCCGCTCTTTTCCTACCGTTGACAAAACGTTTTTCAATTCTTGGGTTTGTTCGCTAACCCATTTATCAGTCCGTTCACGTGTTTACTCCCTTTTCCTCGCGGCAGTAACGCTGAATTGTGAGCGCAACAGTTGTGCCGGTTATAGCATAAAAAGGCAGAAGGCTCCCTGGGAGAATGCATATACACATAAAAAAGTGAACAAACTGCTCGCAAGAGCTGTGTGGAATATGTTTTGTGTCTTTTCTCATTCACAGTAGAGCAGCAAAGTGGGAAGAACGCCGCCCAAGGTAGCTTTCGGCATGCATTCCACCGCACGTACATGTAGCATATGTATATACATATATATGTATATGTATATATATATATATATACATATATATATGTACATATGTGTACACGTTTGTTGCGTGCTTCTATTTTGACAACAGGAGAAGTACATACATTCCCGCGCAAGGTCTTTCCGCGCTGCCAGGACAAATAGTGGCATACGCACAGAATGAAAAAAATAAAATAAAATAAAATAAATAAAATATAATAAAATAAAAAAACACAATTTTGTAGATAAAGGGAATACCTTAACGCCAGAAAAAAGAGCAACGTTTTGGCCGCATGTTGATACGATTTTTCTTCCCCATACACAAATGTTTATGTTTTCCCCTTAGCTGCACAAAACAAGATAAATCTTAATTTTTGTGCATTTTTCTCTTGTATTCCTCCTATTTATATATGGAAATTTGGTTAATTTTTTTTTTTTTTCTCATTTGTGCGCGTCTGCAAAGCAGTGCGTGTGGTATGTGTTGCCTAAAAATGGTGTTATCCTCATTGGCGCTAGCTAAAAAGGAATACATTCTGTGGTATATTTTTTTAATGAAGTTTGCTTCCTTTCGATTTTCCATACGTTGATAAATCCACACACTGGGAAGGTCTCCTTTTATAAGATTTTTTTAATTTTTTTTTTTTTTTTTCCCTCCATTTTGCACATTTGGTTAAAAAAGAACAGTTTGGTGTTTTTGTCTTTCCGCGATTGGAACACACATTGATCGTAGAGAGCTACGTGGTGTGGGACACAAATGGGAAAAGGTGATCTACACAACTGCGTTAGAAGTATGCAGGGGGACGCTCGCTTGTACGTGTGATTATACTTATTTCCACATGTACGTTTATGTGCACGTTTATGTGTACGTTTATGTGTACGTTTGTTGGGTGTGCTCCGAAGAGCACACACTTGGGAGTCCCATTGCTTGCATTGACTGGCGTTCTTCGTGCCTTTCAAACTGATATTTTCCCCTCCACACATAACTGCGTCAACGTTTTGGAGAGTTTATTAATTGGTAACCCCATGACGTTGTAATAACACCCATTAATTTTTTTTATAAACTGACAACCGACTCCTTGGATAGAGTAAGCGCCAGCTTTATCATACGGTTCACTCGAATTTAAATATTCCAAAATGTCTCGCTCAAGTAAATTGTCAAAATGTACTTCTGTTTTTTCGATAAAGGTGATGGGAATTTTTGTTTTGTGTAAAAATACACAGACAGCTGTATAAACGCAATGGATATTAGATGATAACTTTTTTAAAATTTCAAGGGCGTGTTCCTTGTTGAGAGGTTTTTCTATTATTTCGTCTTTCAGCGTAACGATGGTGTCGCATGAAATTATAATACTTGGCATGGGGTCATAGGTGCTATACAAATCTTTGAGTTGATGCTTTTTTGTTTCATTTGTACTATTCTGTTCGTTATTATCAGGTTGTCCCCTTGACAAATGAGTATTATTACTCCCTTGTTGTGTGTTTTTTTTTTCCTCTTGTTTAGGGTTTTTCTCGCTGTGAGTATTTGGTTGATCCCCAAACCAGACATGGTTTGCTACATTTAACCCTTTTTGGAACGCATTTTCTTTAACATAATGCTCAGCAGAAGCAAACTGTTTTTTATCTAAATTTTCCTCAAATCCTGATTCACAATTGTATAAATTTGATACCCCCATTAATTTCATTAACTCTATCCTCCTTGGGGATTTGCTAGCCAAAAGAACCCAACATTTTTTTGCATCTGTGAAAAAGTCGCCTAACCCGATGATGTGCGAATGTTCCTTCATCTTGCTTTTGCGCGAAAAAGAGGGTAAAATGAAAAGGCGTGATAGATTTGGAGGTTTTCTAAATGGGCGATATCGTCGCGCTCGATATGACGCTCGCTATGACCCTCGTTATGACGCTCGCTATGCCTTTTTGCCGGGCTCACCATTTCAAAGTAAGTAACAATTAAAATAAAATACTTTTCTTTCCTTTTTTTCGGCCTACTAAATGTAGGGCACCTCACAACGGGAGCAGCTTACTGCAGACAGTTGCCTGGGGGTGCTGCATTTTGAGCGACGCTTAACATGCTGGGCATAATGCTTATCACGACCCCCTTTTTCATGCATATTGCTAATCAGTTACCAAAAAAAAAAAAAAAAAAAAAAAAAAACCAAATCACAATGTGTTTTCCTTTATCTGTTTGTTCACCCAATAGTCACTTCCCATTTGAAGCTCACAAAAAAGGGTTACCCCCGCTGCCTACAAAATTTTGCATATTCAAAAATATCCACTTTGACGTGTTGCCGTTTTTTTACTCACAAGTGGTCAAACAGTGTGCAGCATGGAAATGCATACAAAGCGCAATGAAAAAAAAAAAAAAGGGAAGGAGAAAAAGGTATCCTTGTGCAAGCTCAAAAAGGGTAAAATTATGTCATGTGTAGCTTGCGGTGCCCGCATATGAAAGGCCCATCAGTGTGACGAATGCCATTTTGGGGTGAAAAAGCAGCTTGGCTTGTAGGCAGATCCACACAAAAAGTCGCAACCTAGGAGTAATCCTGGCGCACGAATAAATCGAGTGTAATGAGGGCTTATTCCTCCATGCACGCGTTTAACAGAGCAGAAGGTTGGCCCATCCTCTGAGATGCAAACTGCACATTAGTGTTTATCTGCCTGCACGTTAATTGCAACGATGTCGGCTATGCGGTATTGACACAAGCGTGCGTTCTCAATGTAGAGGTGCGCTCATAAGGCGATGAACATACAAAGTTAAGGTGTCCTAGAATGCTTCACCACGTCCTCGCCAAAGGTAAACCTAAACGTGGAGAACACCCATCTGCAGATTTCACGTGGCTGAAAAAAATTCCCGTACACTTGCTGTAGTAGCTGATCGGGTGGGCGGAATTTTCGCCAATAATGTGCGCATGGCAAGGCACACCAAAATGGAAGATTCTTCGAAAAAGGGGCATCTGACTCGGCGCTAAAAACATCCCGATAGAAACTACCCGAAATGGCACTCTGCTTTAATATATACCCCTCTTAACACCCGCAGGCGCCTTCCTAATTCACAAAGCTGAAGTCCAGCTTCTCCTCCTCCTGCTTACTGCGCTGTTCCGTCTGCCTCTCCACAGAAATCGCCTCTTTGATCAGGTTATACACCATGACTTTCTCCTCCGCACTGATGTCCGCCAGGATGTGCTTAAAAAACGAGGCATTCTTAAAGGCGATATTTCTAAAAACGTTTGTTACTTCTTTGAAATATACTGTCACGGTGCCACTTCTCGTGCCTACCACTGCTGCGCGGGGGAAACGGTTCTGTGGGCACGAACCCCCGTCAGCCAAACGCTCGTCAGCCAAACGCTCGTCAGCCAAACGCTCGTCAGCTAAACGCTCGTCAGCTAAACGCTCGTCAGCCAAACGCTCGTCAGCCAATCGCTCATCAGCCAAACGCTCATCAGCCAACCCCCCGTGTGCCAGACTTAACAGGTTAATCGCTTTGTCTTCATCTGCTTCGAATGTCAAGAAAGACTTTGTAATGTCAATCCTGTTGGCATCACATAAACGGCAAACTTGGTGAACAAAGGTGATGTAAGGAATAAGAATCTCCCTCACGAGTGCCTCTCTACTGATGAAGGTGTCAAAAAAGGAGTTTAAAATTTTGACGGGGTAGGTAATAATATCTTCCTCGAACGAATTAGGTGGTATCAATTCTTCGTAGTGCACATTATCCGTGGGATGGTTAACCATGAGGATGGGCAGCATGTCGTTTTTTATCAAATTGTGTGTAAAATAAAAAATGATTGAATCTTCCCTCTTTAGTAAAAGGGTAAATATATTCTTTATGACATTTAAAAAGGAGTGTATAATTTGGTTCTTTGTATGCCCGTTTTTTTCTTCTTTTTTTTTGGAGCTTATATTTGTTCGCCTCATTTCTATGCCCATGTCGTGGTATGCCATTTTCATCCTATGTGAGGCGGCGATAAACACCTGCAATATTTCTTGTGTGTAATGCACCTTGCTCCTTCCATTTATCATGTCTGTTGTGTTGATATAATGTATAAAAATTATTACCTTTATATAAAATAGTTTTAAGCGCGGCAAATCCTGGTCCTTCACCATTTTGGTCATTTTCCCTTTGTAGCTTTTCATATGGCTTAGGTAATTCTGCACATCACTTTCGCTGCAGTTTTGAAAGAACAACTTCAGCAGCCTGGTGCTCAGCTTTTCCTCCTTCAGGAGGTTTATCTTCTGGAGGAACAGTGCCTGCAGCAGCGTTTTTATTTTGTGCGCCAGCTTGGCTTCGGTCGCCTTCGCCACGGTCGCTTCTGCCTGGGGCTCTTCTGCCTCGGGCTCTTTTGCCTCGGGCTCTTCTGCATCGGGCTCTTTTGCCTCGGACTCTTTTGCATCTGCCGCCTTTGCATCTGTCACCTTTGCATCTGCCGCTTTTCCCTCTGCCGCTTTTCCCTCTGCCGCCTTTCCCTCTTCCAGCTGCGCCCCTTCTAACTTCTCCAGGAGGGTGTAGCAGCTGAGCACGGAGTTCCACAGCCGGGTTAGCATTTCTCCATCGTGCCCACCTCTGCAGGCAGCACCTCCGCTTTTATCACCGTAACGCTGCTTTGTCAAAAACTTACCCAATACGAATAAATGCAACGTGAATACTTTTCTCAGCACGCTGTGGTGGGTCCCCCCTGCACTTTGCACATTTGCGAAATGCTCATGCGCGACAGAGACAAATTCGAGCACGCTTGGTAAAACCTTTTCGTTCACCAAGGTTACCAAATGTTTCAGAACGTAATCCAAAACGGTTTTTAAAAAAGGGGTCGTTGACGCGTCGTAAAAACTCTGCGCCGTTGCACTGGGAAGAGACAACGGTTTAGACATGTCTCCACCGCCGTTACTTTTGCTTGAGTTCTCAATCCTATGAGATTTTTTCTCCCCCCCTACTGTGGTTACTGAAGTGGAGAACTGCGTCTCGCTCCATGTGATGTCCCCCTGCTCCGAAATGGAATTGATCACTTGGTGGGACAAATGTGAAAAAAATCCAGTCAAAGTTAAGTACCCAAAAATGAACGCAAAGTATATCTCCTTCGTTTCTTCTTTTAATCTGTCTTTGTGTTCCTTCAAATGGTAGCACAAAAAATATATTAATGTTTTGAAGAGCGTACAATTCTTGGCACTTATGACAAGGTCGTTGCTCCTCCTTATGACGTTTAAAAATTGCAAAAATATTGCAAATGCACTGAAATAAAAAATGGACAAGCTTCTTGCCTTTTCGTTCATACAGGTAAAAAATTTGTGAACCACTTCATCTTGGCAGTCCTCTCCTCCTTCTCCTATGTTATGTCCAAATGACCAAAAGTACAGAACAATCGTGTCATACAAAATGTAGCTAATATTCTTTACCACTGTTTTTATGTTAAAGATGCCAAGATTCAGTTGGGCCTTCTCTCTATTTATTACGTAGAGGCAGAATGATTTGTATGAAAAGAGGTAATACACGCAGGAGTCGAATTCTGAGAAGAACAGCGACGAGTTTATTGTAGGGATTTTCTTCCTTCCCCCTACATGTGAGGGATCATCCCCATTAGAAGCGTGATGTCCATTCATGGAAACATCCCTGTTAATCATGTCGGATTTTTCCCGATCATATCCTGTACATTCCGTGATTTCTTCCCTAACGGAATGACCTCCCTTCATGGCAAAATAAAAAAAGTATCCAACAAATTTTGAGTGCGAGTTGCACAACCCAATTTCGTTTAGGAATAGAAATAAATTGTATACCCTCATCAGTGGGTACAGAAAAAAGTGAGAAAATTGAAGATACTCATTGGGTTTATCTCCCATCACTTCAGGATTATCCCCCTCTGGAGGATGGCCATCTAGGTAGCTAAAATACAAAAAATGAAACGATTCATAGTACATTTTCAAGGACGTAAAAATATTAATTTCGTAATTTGTCAACAGCATAATTTCATGGGTACTAGATAATTCATCCAAAATTATTTTGGAGCTCTTAAAAATTTTTAACAATCGAATCAAAGCTTTTATGGCTAGTCTAGACAACTTCTCAAACCTGATTCCATGATTTATATTGTGCAATATAATTTTTAACATTGGTTCGAAATTATCATACATGGAAAATTTGTCCAGGATATTTTCTATGTCTATGTTGTTATATGTGGATTCCCATTTGGGGGTCTCCCCTTTGGTACACCTCCTACGAATGAGCATATCTTCGATGTAACTGATTTGGTCCTTCATTTTGTGGTTCCCTTCTCTCAAGCAGAAGTCGTCATGTGGGGGGATATATGCCGTTTTGTTCATTTTATTCCATGCGCTAGCTTGATGAGATGGCCCGAGGTCACTACAGCTGCTGTCACTGCCGCGGCTTCTTCGCGTGCACGCGCTGCTACCTCTCCCGATGCTACCTCTCCCGATGCTACTTCTCCCGATGCTACTTCTCCCGATGCTACTTCTCCCGATGCTACTTCTCCCAATGCTACTTCTCCCAATGCTACCTCTCCCGCTGCTACTTGGGGACCCTTTCTTGATGTACCTTTCTGGCGCAGCTCCCTTCAATTTCCCAGCATCACGAATCCTACCGCCCGCAGTTTTTTCCTGGCCGTTGGTTGGCACCCCCCCGCTCAGGTTCCCCTTCTTCAGGCGCTTCTTCACGTAGCTCACATAGTAAGCATCGTTGTGCACACACACAAGGGGGGAAAGACTAACAGTTTTTAAAAATAATAACAACAATTTCATTACCAAATATTTCGTGTCAAAGGAGAAGGTGAAATCACTTTGCTTCAATTTGAAAACGTTAAAAAAGTACATAGCCTTGTTTCCCCCCTTTTGCTCATTTTCTTCTTTTAAATTTATGTGCCTATGGTGGGAAAAATGCTTGCTAAACAATGAGGTGTAGAAGGTGGAGCAGCTCTTCAGTTCCTCGTTTGGTTGTTTCTCATTGGTTAGTAAATTATTTTCCTTCGTGCCATCCTGTTCATCCAATTTTTTATTACAATCATGACTTTCATACTTGGCGTACCTTCCCTTGGACCGATACTTTATGAGATCGTACAGGAACATATTTTTAGAATTTAAAATCCTCTCAAATAATTTTGTCCATTGGTTAACATTATAAAAGCCGTACGTCAGTATCCTCATTTTCAGCAAATTTGTGAAGCATTTATTCATCTTCTCCTCACTGTGGTGGTTATAAATCACCAACAGGTTATAATCAAAATTGTCGCTTAAAGGAACTTGAACCTTTTTCTTCAGCAATTTATACACGCAGTTTATTGCGACTTGAATTTTATTCCTATCGTTTTCCAAAAATATGTTCCTCTGTATCAGTATCGATATTTTGTTCATAAAATTTTCCAACTTGTTCTTCTTCACCAAACGGAACATGATGTTAATCGTGTTGAACAGACGTCGGTCCGTTTTCTTTTCATAACAGTTTAGGAAAATTTCGAATATGTTCAGTACTTGGCTCTCGACTTCGAAAAACGTTTGTCTCTGTGAGGAGGTCAGTTTCTTCTCCGTGGAGCGCTTCTTACAGGTGGGTAGTAGTCTGTGTCTTTTTTTGACCCCCTTCTTGGTGCTCCCTTTCCTTCCGCTTCGCATTCCCCCCTTCTGCAGAATCCTCAACAGGTTGTTAAACAGTCCTATAACACCCCCCACACGCTCAATTTCGAATCGGTACGTGTTCGCGTTCTCCGCCTTGAGTATGTAGGCCAACACGACATCCAGGCAGTCCCTAATCCTGCACAGGTTCACTCGCGTGTGCATTTTTCGTACCACCACGTTGAAGTTTCTCAAAACCTGCACGAACACTTTGTTATCGTGTGGAATTATCTTCAACATGTTCAGGTAGGTATCGAAGAATTCTTGAATCTTTCCCTTTTTTTGTTCAAACAGTTTACCATTCGCTAGTCTATCCACATGGTTTATCTTACCCGGTGTGCAGCTTCGTATGCCACTGCTGAAATATTTTTCCAATTTACCCCTTCTTGCGCGCTTGTCAAGTTCACTAAGTTTGATTCCTCTACAGGGGCTTCTCCTCATCCGTCGTCCTAAAAAGCTGAGCGGTTGGCATAAATCCAACGTTCGGAAGTTTGCGAGCGTGAAAATGGCTTTCTTGGGATTGAAATTTTTTGTGCCTCTCCCTTTAGCTGCGAAAAGGCTCCAACTGCGTGTGCTACTTGGAGTATCCAAAAAGGTGCTGCTACATAAAGAGCCTGCACTTAAATTACTAGAGAGGTAAGTCTCCCCCACTTTGACCATTTTGCTTTCTTTCGTCGCATTAATCACATCCTTCATCACATATGAATTATTATCTTCAATTTTGATATAAGACAAAATGACACTTTTTAGAAACGTGGAAAAAACGATACACAAATATTGTTCCTGTAGGATCTGTGTGGAGTATGCCTGGTACAATTTCGTGACATAACTGAAGATGTAAGAGTCTATATTATCATCGTGACAAATAAAATGTGTCAAAATTTTTATCAAAAGAGTATTTAAAAGTCCACTATTTGGATTAACAAAATGGCTATTTAGTACATTAAATATGGGCAACATACATTTAAATATTTTTCCTTTTTTTTGTTAAAAAAATTTTTTTTTTAAAAAGTTATTCAAAATTAGCAAATAAATTATTAACTCGTTTTTATTTAAGTCCACATTTAGGATACACCTGTAGATATTTTTTATGATGCCGTTGAAATATTTTTTTTTTTCTACATACAATTCGAACAGATGCACGAAATGGATTAGCACTAATTCGTAATAGGCTTCGTAGTTATTCGTCAGCATGTTTAGGATGTCCAATTCTGGGTCTTCCCCAAACAGTTGCCTCTTCCTTTTGCCAACATCGGTAGTAGTTTTCTTCCTTTTTTTCTTTGCCCTGCGGTTTGCTTCTCCCCTCTGCAGGATGTTAATAACTGCGTTGTTAAAATTGTCTTTGTCTTTATTTTTCACCAAGTAGATCAGCAACTCCAGGAAGACTTCGAAGGGCGCTCCCTCGAGGGACTTGGCCTGGATCAGCGCTTCCCATATGGGGGCAAAAGGTTGGTTCGAGGGGACAGTCACAGTGGCCGTATTAGCAGTGGTGATAGCTATTGTAGTGGCACTACTACTGCTGCCCCGTTTGTAATTTCCCCCCAAACAGCTTCCCTCACAAGGGGATCGCTCCTCGACAGATTCGATACACATTTTGGTTCCATTTTTCCCAATCACAGCGTCCTCTGAAGACCCTCCATTTTTCGCTCCCTTTCCCAGTTTCTGCTTCACAAATTTGAAGACGCGGCAAAAAATCTTCAGCATGTAAATCAAGAAAATCAAAAAAATATTTTCAATATTTATCAATCTGCACATTTGAGTAAATCCGTACTCGAAGAAGTGGAAGGACTTTCTTCCCTCTCTTTTGGAGTAACTTCCAGTGTTGCTGTTTTTCTCTTTGCCTTTTCTCACAGGGGTTATCGTGCCGACCTGTGCTTCATAATTTCCCCAGCCATTGTCGTAATGGTCCTTTTTTGCCTGATATATTTTGCGCAAGAAATCGAACAGGGTCTGCACAATTTTGTAAATATGATCAAAAAAGAAAAAGGTCAGAATGTCTGATACTAGAATAGTGTGCACACTTTTTAAGATGTACACTAGGATGAATAAATTATCCACGATAAAGAAATTCGCTGAGTTCATTTTTTTTTTTTAATTTGTTCTTCATAGGAAGTGATAAAACGCTGCATTTTTTCCTCCTCAATTTCGTTCAGCATTTCGCGCAGGATATCCATCAGCAGTTTGAAAAGGACATTGTCGTAGAGCAACTCTTGTTTCGCGAAATGTTTCTGCGTCCTTTCGGGGGTCTTGGTTGCGCGGGGTTCCTTTTCGGAGATGCCTTCCCCTCCATGGGGGTCTACGCCATTGTCGCTTTCCCCGAGGAGACCATCACCTCCGATCTGCCCACCGGTCTGCCCACCGCTCCGCCCACCGCTCTTCCCACCGCTCTTCCCACCGTTCTTCCCGCCGCTCTGCCAACCGCCCTGCCAACCGCCCTGCCAACCGCCCTGCTCACTGCGCCTGTTCCGCACCTCCTCGTACACAACCACCGACGTGATGGCATGAATAAGCGAAAAGGAAATTATTTTCCTCAGCTCGTTGATGGTCTTCAAAGGATGTGTCTGCACCTTGGACAAAAATAACTTGCATATATCAAAAACGCATAGAATTAAATTGTTCAAATGGTACAATCTGTAGAATCTCGAGGAGGAGTACAAAATCTTCTCTAACGAAACGGAGCTGATAATTAATATGCTCACTTGTTTTTCTATATCGTCAAAAGTGTTCAGAGTTAAGGAGGTCATAAAGTTGGCATTAATTATCGTAATGTAATTCACCAGCAGAGTTATTAAATTGTATGTATACTGGGGGAATTTTAAAAATATATTGACAAATAAATCTATGATGTGTCTAATTAGATCTATATCAATGTGAACTCCGTTCATGTTGTTTAGGATAATTTTCAAAAAGCTCTCATATTTGTCATACTTGTCCTTTTTTATGCTCCTATTGTTTACTATAGCTTTATTGTACAAAATGATGAGCCCTTTGAGGAGTATGTTATTTTTTTTTTTTTCATTAACATCTATATTTGTATCATTGTTTTGTATTAAATAATACTTTACTTGATTTTGTATGTAGGTTCTCACTTTGTTATTTTCTTCCGTGTTTTTTTCTTCACTCCTTTTATTTTTTCGCTTCATGGATGTGAACTCCTTTTTCGTTTTGCTGTCATTTGCTGAGTCCCTCCCGTTTTGACTCGAAGTGCTACTCCTTGGATTGTACCAACTTGAGTCATTCTTCCCTCCGTGCGGGTCACTCGATGGGGGGGCTTCACTCCAGTTTGCATTGCCAATCTGTGCGAAGTTTTTCTTTCCCTTTTCACCACTCTGGTTGGTATTTCTCTCCGCATCTCTCCTTCCTCCGTCGTCTATATTTTCACAAAATGACGAGCTGCTCTCCCTTTTCCCTTTTTCCGACTGTTCGAAAAGCCTACCGGATTGATTCGCGCAGTCTTTATTGTGCACCCCGTAGGTGCCTTTTTCCTCCTCCTCCTCAGGTGCAGTGCGCCTCCTCTCTGCGCGATCATCGTATTCGTTAGTGTACTCCATTTTGCACTTTTCCCTCTCTCTTTCTCTTTCTCTTTCTCTTTCTCTCTCCCTTTCCCTTTCCCTCTGCCTCGCCTTGTACTCCTTCTCCTTAACAATCGTATAGGTGTCTCTTTTTTTCTTCCTGACCAACTCTTCTACAATGTGGGTGAAGTAGAAGAGGAGGAAATTTATTTCAAAGCTATTTGCTATATTGTTCGTGTGGAGCGGATTCTTTACGTTTTTCATTTTGGCACAATTTGTGCATGTCACATCTAACAGGTGCAGAAACAGCTTGATAATTTTTATGACTGACTTTCCAGAAAATTTCTTCGAAAATGAGAGTAAATTTTTAAAGGCCTGTAAGAAAATGCTTCTCAACAGGGTACTACTTACCAGGGAGCAATACGTTTTGAAGATTTTTTTTTCCTCAATTGACATGTGTAAATCATCGTAACGCAGTGGTTCCTTTTCTTTCATCAATTTGTAGTCCTTCTCGAGGAGGTAATTGATAAACGAATCGCTGTCGTTTTCTTCCCCTCCAGCAGCCACAGATGCAGAAGCATATGCAGACACCGATGACGCCGCTCTCATTCTGGACCCCTTCTTCTGCTTTCTAAAAAATTCGTACACTTTGCCTCCTCCTCCGCCTCCATCTCCATCTCCACCATGGGAGTACATGTTCGTTCCAAAGTGGTGTAGCACATCTGCGTAGTAAGTGAGCTTCTCCAACTTCCTCAAAAAGTGGAGCTTCTTCAATTCCGTGTAATCGTGATGAAAATCGCTGAACATGTTCAACAAGGTCCTCTTAAAGAAGACCATAAAGGAAGCGAAGTCGTACACAAATAAGACGCTCTTTTTATTTCTCACAATTTTTTTATTAAATAGGTTATCCGTGAGAAATAAAAATCCATCCACGTGATCTAGCTTAATGTAATTTTTTCCTCCTTCTTTTTCTTCTAACTTTATTTTGCTAATTTTAGACACTATTTCGTCTGTTGCGATTTTTAAAAAGCCGGAAAAAAAACTTTTTTTTTTGCTTTCATCGGTTGTCGTTTTGCTGCCTTTGATGTTCCTCCTTTTTGCCTTATCATGCGCGTAACTTTCTTTATCTTCATTTTTTGCTTCCTCCTCATCTTCTTCTTCTGCTTCTTCGTCTGCCTCTTCGTCTGCTTCTTCTTCTTCATCTTCTTCCTCTTCTTCCCCCTCCGCAGCTGTGCCACTCCCAAATGACGGCATCCCATCTGCGCCATCTCTGGAGCTACTTTTCCCTGCACTGTGGTCGTTAATACTTCGGTTATATCTCACATTGGAGCAATTACAGAACATGACTGTGAGAAGCTTGATAATGTGCCTGAGGTTGATCAGGCAGACATACGTACTCAGGTAAGTATCGTCAATGATACAATTTACAAAAAAATCGAACTCTAGGAGGGAGTACTCAGGGTGTACAATAAACATCGACGTGAGACACTTAACAATTCTGTATTTAATTAATTCATCCTTTTCATTAAATTGTCTTTTCAAAAATTTGTATATCTTTTCACTGTCGGGGGGGGTCATTTCCGCTATTTTTATTATTTTGTTTGCGCACTCGAGGTAGAAGTACTTGGATTCTTGGCTCTCCGATTTTTTTATTTTTTCTGGGGTGGGGGGGAAAGGCAGCGTGGTAAATGGGTGTATCGTGACAAACTCAATCGGGTGCACAGTGGGAAGCTCAATCGGGTGCATAGTGGCATGCTAAATCGGGAGCATAGTGGCATGCTAAATCCGTTGAACTGCGGCATGGCCGAATGGGCGCATGCCACCCCGCGGCGCCTATGCGGCAGAAACGCACAAACGGAGCCCCCCCATCCGGAAGGCACCGTATCACAAAGCAGTCCCCCTCGTGGTACGCCTTACTTGAGTACTCAATCAGGGAAGAAATGTGAGGAGAGATCCGAGCATGTACATGTGCCAAAATTAGGGATGTGAAAAGAAGCGTATTTTTTTGAAAATGCTCATGCAGCCTTTTCAATTCACTTGGGGAGTTAACCAACGATCTGTTCAGGGTCATCTCAAATAACCTGCCATACAGTTCCCTAATATTATAGCTTGTGTAGGTGCACATATTTAGGTAAAATATGGCTACCAATTTTAAGACAAAATTCGTGTTATTTTTTTTTAAAATAAAAATTAATGTATTATCTACATTTTCAAAGGCATTCATTAAATGCTTTTTATTCACTTGATGGATGAGGCTATTTAAAATAAACAAATTTTTTATTATCCTGATATTTGCTACATTGTTATGTACACCTATATTTGTCATGTTTTCAAACTCCTTCGTCATAATGTGGTAGCTACTTTCTAACTCGCTAAGATGCCTCATCATTTTATCCCCCTCGTCTATGTGTTGTTGTTCTTCCTCTGCGGTCATCTTCTCATCAGCGGAGATGTGGCAACAACAGGGGGGGGAGAGGGGTTAGCAAATTGGGTCCTTCAAGCAAATGTGGCCATACGTCTGGTACGAAAAAAGAGCAATATTGAGGTGGTCTAAAAAAAAAAAAAAAATTGGCTTCACAACTCACTGATAGACCTTTTTTGCTAACTTATACAAAGATGTTCTTTTCCATGCCTTCTTCTTTTTCCGTGGGCATGGATACTCTTATGTGTCATGGTGGGCTGCCCGATTGGGAAATCTCAATGAGAAGAAGGGGCGGGCACCACAGGTAGGCTCAAATGCAGGCATATAATATAAGTATACATAAGTATTCGCTTGTATAAACACATATGTGTGAACAAACCAGGGGGGGGAAGCCTTCTCAGCGTGCTGCTAGGTTGGCTGAGAACGACGCCTCTCTGCGCTCCTGCGAACGGGTCGTATGTACATTCGTGTGCCAACAGAAAAGTTAGCACCAATTGGGAAGTCACTTTACATGCTGGAGTCCATCCATGGCGAGCTTTTCCCCCTTGGCATTACTTAAGCATTACAAGAAAGAAAACACAAGGAGGGATATCCTCCTATTTTCTGCTCAAAAGGGGAATGCAAAAATGGAAACGAATCTATACGCTCCATTAGTGCTGCATTTCATTCGTACACTTATGCACCCGCGCTGAATGGTGAATTTTTTCCCCGTGTAAGTTAGCGAAAAAGAAAAGCAGCCTTTTTGCGTTTTCGCCGAAGTGAAAGGCACGATTTCCTCTCAGTTCGGAAAAAAAAAAAACATACATACATGCATACGTATATACATATATACATAAATACATACATAAATACATATATACATGCGTACATAGCGCTACATACGTGGCACATACCGCATACCACATACTGCATACCACATACTTGTGCAAGTAACGAACAACCGCGAAATCGCTTGTTCCCCTTTTTTAAAAACGGTACCAGGATAGCTTCGCTCAAGTGTGCGGGAGCCCCCTCGGGTGTTCTCCTCGTAGTGCCACTCCGTTCGCATGTGGGGCAGCCAAATGAATGCGCAGTGAGGAATGCTGAGAGGTATTACTATTTATGCGGTCTATGGGGAAGGTCTCTTACATTATGTTTCATTTTGTTAGGGTTTTCCGTGCTTTGTTGCTTCTCCCACCCCTCTGCTTTACCTTTTCTGTAGAACCCAGCACACACCATGGCAGAGCACTTGGGGCGAAACAAAAATGTGACAAATGGAAGGCTCGCCATGTAACGACCCAACTAGTTGTCCGCATAACCCGCATTAGTGTTTCACCTTCAAGTTTTCCATTTTACCAAATAATTTTCACACCGCTTTATGCTATGATGCTGCTCAGATCGAGTCTATCATGTTTCATGCTGAGAAGAAAAGCCACGTGTTTAAGGACCCCCTTAAGGACCCCTGCTGAGGAGTGCTGTTCATCTCCTCAAAAATGCACATCCGGTAGGAACAAATTGGAACGCCGTTGTGGCAAAGTTGAACCGGAGCGCACGACGGAACTAAGTCCAAAAAGGGCAATTGTGCAAATGGGCAAATGGGAAAATGGGCACATGGGGAATTGTGCAAATGGACAAACTACCACAAATGAACCAAAAAAATAGAACCAAAAAAAAAAAAAACAACAAACAAAGGATGGGACGCAGTTCAGAGTGAATATGCACGAACGGGGAGGTAAACTCTTCTTCGCAAAATGGGGTACTTCGCAAAATGGAGTAATTCACAAAATGGAGTACTGCACAAAATGGTGTACTTCACAAAATGTGGGCGGCCTCCATGCCAAGGGTTAAGCAGTGCAGTAACCCTGCGGTATGCCAATTACAAATGGGCAATATTTCTTGGAGAAAGAATTGCACAAGTGACGGTTTCTATGTGTCCACTCCACGGTGAGACCACACAGGTGCGCTGTGTCATCACGCGTTTCTTCTTCTTCTTCTTCTTCCGTTTCTGCTTTTGCCGTTTCTGATTTTGCCTTTTCTGCTTCTTCCGTTTCTGCTTCTGCCATTTCTGCCTCTGCCATTTCTGCCTCTGCCGCTTGTGCTTCTGCCGCTTGTGCTTCACGCTGTGCCGCGCCCCCAGCCCCCACACTCGCGCTCAAAAGAAGAGGCGCCCCCGCTTGAGGAGGGATATGACGAGGCTATAAATAAATATTGCAGTAAATATTAGGGACACCACGTAAGAAACGAACTTCAGGCGCTTCGTCCTCCGCTGCTCCTCCTGCAGTTGCCGGTTAGCCAACTCTTGTTCGTTCTGCTCGTCCTCTAACTGAGAGTAGTGCTTATCGATGGCCTGATAAAACAGGTGGCGCTCCTCCTTACTGAGGTTCATCTTCTTCAGTGTAGAATCATTAACATCTAGGAAAGCCTGATCGACGTACACATAATTATGTTTGTAAAAATGTGGAATCAGGGATTCTAAATTATGCATCTTGAGAAAATGGGAGACATCAGTTTTTAGCATTGCCTCTTCGTAGTTCTTCCTCTTCCGGATTTCTTTCTCCTGATTAATTTTTTTTTTCTTCTTCCTTCAGTATATCATTTTCTTCATGTTTTTTTAAAATATCATCATACGTTTCGTTGTTACTGTTTTTTAAGCATCCATCAAATTTGTGCTTCAAAAACAGATGGCATAGACCTTTTTGGTTTTCCTTTGCTGCTATATGTAGGGGGGAATTATTTTCATTGTCGAGGCAATTTTTTATGTCTACCTTTTGTGTTAGTAGAATACTCTGGGCTATATTTCCTAAGTGCTCCCTCGCACAAATATGCAGAACAGAATTCATGTCCTCGTCTTTTATGTTCACATCTGCACCCTTTTCGATGAGTAAAATGGCTGCTTCTTCTTTACTCCTCTTAATTGAGCACATTAGGGGAGTATTATTTGCATTATCTAGGGCATTAATCTGGGCATGATTTTTTATCAACAATTCTATGCCTTTAACATAGTTATACTCACTAGCTATATGCAGACTCGTTTTTCCGTTTTTGTTTTTTTCGTTTACATCAATTTTTTTATCGATTAATAATCTACTCACATTGATCATGTCATGTCCAAGCACCATGCACTTCATCAAAGCATTGTCCTTCTCCTTTTTATCTTTTAAAAAAATATTAACATTACGCTCATTCACGAGGTAGTAGCAACATTCGGCGCACCCCTTTTCGATCCCAAATAGTAGGAGCGTTAATCCTTCCTTGTTATACGAGTTTAGGTTCACATCGCCTTCACTTTCTATGCTGTTCTTGAATTTTGCCACGTCGTCCTTTAGAATGGCTTTCCAAATCTTGGAGCTCATCTTTCGGGGCGTCTGTGCTCGTGCCCGGGGGGGTACGAACTACACGCGGAGAAATAAGCTGTATCGGGGGAAACAAGCTGTACGGGGGGGAAACAAGCTGTACGGGGGGGAAGAAACTGCACGCGGGGGAAGAAACTGCACGCGGGGGAAGAAACTGCACGCGGGGGAAAAGAACTGTACGGGGGGAGTTGCACAGCACGCTTCCGCTGCGGGAGGAAGCCCCACCTGAACGGGGGAAAGGAACACTTGACGAGCTACTCCCCTTTCGAACTAGCCATAAGCGAGCCCCTACGTTGAAACGCAAGAGAAGGGATGTCACCGAAATTTGGCAATACTTACAACACATGTATATCGGCGATACACAGCCTATGCCTTTTTGCGTAGGGAGAAAGAGCGGGGGAAGAAGTGGGGGAAGAAGCGGAGGGAAAAAATGATCCCAAATTATGCTTCTAATAGTGCTTCTAAATTTTGCCCCTCAATTTGCCCCTCAATTTGCCCCTCAATTTTGCCCCTCAATTTTGCCCCTCAATTTTGCCCCTCAATTTTGCCCCTCAATTTGCCCCTCAATTTTGCCCCTCAATTTCGCCCCTCAAATTTGCTTTTAATTTTTCCATCGAGGGCAATAACCCTTACATAATGCGAAAAGAGATCGACATTTTCACCCTTCATCACAGCGTGAATTTTTATGGAGTACGTTTTTCTCCGTGGAACCTTTACGCTATGTGCTTATCAACAAAGCATGGCACGTTTTTTTTTTTTTTTTTTGCTTTAGCTCATTTGTTCATTATTTTTTTTTTGTTTTTTTTTTTTCCATATGTGACAAGTGGTATGCACTCCTGAACAATCTACATTGTACACCTTAGTCGTGTTAACTTAAGGAGCGAATGTTTGCTCCCCCCCCAATTTTTTTCGCATACTTTTTACCAGATAGGGTGTTTTGTTTTTACCCTACGTGATGAGTGTTTCTACTGAAATGTCACCATCGCGCTACTTCTTTACTGCCTTCGAGATACACTTGCGGTACATTGGAGGATCAGTCCCCCTTAATCATGTTTCCCCACGAACGGTGGGATCGTGAACCCGTTGTAGCTTCTTACAGAGAACAACGAGAAGAACTTTTTTTTTTTGAACATACTTAATTTAGAGCACAGCTTGCCATCATTTAGGGTTACCCTTTTTTTTTTTTTCGTCCCCATTTTGAATGATCCCCTTCGCCGTGCTGGCCCTCTACCGAATTGCACCCACATCTAGGTGCTTTCTAGGGGGATAGATTCCTACACCGTTTAGCATCCTAGCGTCTTAGCGCCCTGCACTGTTGAGCTTCCTCCACTGTTGAACATCTCACCCGATTAGTCCCTCTCCCCTTGATTAGAGGCTCCTCCAAAATAGCCGCCTCCTTGTGTCGATGTCCCAAAAGTAGTATGATACCGCCCAGAAACGTTTGGCTCAAAATTGAGCGCGAGCTAGCCTTTTTTCGCCAGCTGAAGAGACTAAAACGGATTGACACAGAAACGAGGCGTATGCAGGGAAATGGCGAGGGGACATTGGAAGCGAGTAGTGCGCACAACAGGCATAAGGATAGCAAGGTGTACCTCACAAATAGCAAAATAAGTAAAGACAATCCACGTGTTAGCGCTTCTAACGCGAAGGGGAAGAGGGATGGCCGATGGGATGATAACACGGCTAACTACACACACATGCACACAAACAACGACAGGAGGAACCTCACCAGTCACTACGAAGGACAGCGTTACAATAGCAAAATTTTACCAATCCGATTGCAAAGTGTCGGTGACAGTAGTCCCCCAAGTGGCAGCAAGAGCCAATGGCCGACCCCCCGCAGTGAACAATCCGGAAGTTCCCCCCACACACACGGAAATGGAAACCCTAATTTGTACATAAACAAATTGCACGACTATCTGGACATAGCACAAAAATCAGAAAATGAAAAAATAAAAATAAATAAAATACTAAACAGATTGAGAAACGAAAATTTAACAATACATTCTATCTTAGAGGTGTTAAAAAGTTTGTGTATCATTTTGTTAAAGAGGACTCCTCATCATTTGGATAATTTAATACCAGTAGATTACTTGAATACAAAAAATGTAGTGAAAAAATACAACAGCTATTTTGAAGAATACTTTACCCATGTGGAGAGATACATACACAACAACATTTGCCTCATTAACGAACGAAATATTTTTGACCTGTTCAAATATATGTATTATCTGAATTATGCTCTAAAATTGGAGGTTATAGAACTACTGCAGGAGAAGTTCTACTTGCACATGGATAAACTAGATAATTTGAAAACGGTGCAGATATTCTACATGATCCAGTCTTTTTACCAGCACTTTTATTCGAAGGAAGTGGACAGTTACCTCACCTTAATTGTGGATGATAAGTTGAGTACAGCCTATAACGATGACCTAGTTAGGGGAAAACCAACCTATTGGAGTTACCCATCTCAGGATAACAAGTACACCTTTGGAGAGCTGTTTAACGAGACTTCCTCCAAATGGACCCTAGGTAGTAACAATAATGGGTTGTTTATAAGCGGTTCTGAAAAGGGGAACAACAACTTCCTACGGGGAGAGCCCCCCCTGTGGAACGAGCACCTGAACGGGGACTATAACGATGGGGAAGTAACAAATTTGGTCACTTCAAATGATGCAGCTACAAACCAAAGAAGGGTTGGAGAGTCCGCCTTTTTTTCCAAATCAGCTGGAAGGGGTAACCCCATGGAAGTAGCAACGTCGATACACATACAACAATTTGGAGACTCCTCAAAACATACGTATGATCCTACTGAAGAGAGGAGAAAAAAAATAGAAGGTGATGAAATTTTAACAATTTTTAAGTACATTGAAAATTTTCATCACAAAATGAATTTTTACTACACAGATAAAGTGGTGACCTTTTTGAAAAAAAATCGAAATGAACTCTCCACGGATACTCTCTTATGCGTAGCGAACATTTACCTAAACGGTACTGACGAAATGATGAGCAGGAATTTGACACAAGTCTTACACGACCGAGTGGACCACATGAATGAGGACCAGTTAGTGCGCCTAGCTGACTATTTGAAGAGGGCGAAAAATGTACAAAGCATCCTCATAGGGGGAAGCAGCATGGGGGGAAACGGCATAGGGGGCATCAGCATAGAAGGCATCATGATGGGAGATAAAAAGGACGGCAACAAGGACATCCCATTGGTCAGCAAAATTCTCCACAAAATAAAAAACGATAGCGAATTGATCACTCCGAATAATCTCGCATCGATGTATTTAAACATGCACGAAGTTGTTAACAAATTGTTGCCGTCCTCAGTTAACACTACCTACGGGAAAGATGACCCTCTACTGAGGCAGGAGAAAAAAAAAGGGGCTCATGAAGACACTCGTGAGGACACTCGTGAGGACACTCGTGAGGAAGTTACTCCGGAGACACTCGCGGAAAGGAAAAATTTTACCACAATGGGTAGCATCCCCATTGGAGATGACAAAAAAGGATCAGTCATAATGACAGGAGGTGTGTTAGAGAAGAACTCTCTTACGCAAGAACTGATCAAATTCTGTGATAACTGCGTGAACAGCATTTCGCACTTCCCATCCGTCCTGAGTCTGTACCTTTTGTACATAAAAAACGATGCGATAAAGCATAAGACAATACAGGCATTTGAAAAAAAAATAAAAATGAATAAACATAAATTGACGCAGGAAAACATTTCGAATATAATTCTGTCCTTGAGTATTTACCCGTACCATACGACGCAGATGTTCACCTACTTGGAAAATGTAATCGGTGAAAAATTAATCAGCGCGAGGGGCCGCTCCGGGGGGGTCGCTCACGAAGCGGGGGTGATGCGATCGGGAGAGGGCACAATGGGAGAGGGCACAACGGGAGAGGCCGCTACGGGAGAGGTCGCAACGGGAGAGGGCTCAACAGGAGAGGCCGCTACGGGAGAGGTCACAACGGTGGAAAGTGATGCAAACTATGCGAAACACTGCATGCATGTGGACGCGAACTACCTAATTGACATATCACTGGCCTTCGGAATCGCCGGGAGGAAGAACCTAAACCTGTGGAAATTTATAGACGCTCGAAAAATAGTTCTAACGTGTAACAAAAAACTGCTCCTATACCTATCATACAGTTTTCTGCTGACCAATTATGTCTGCCCGGTGTCGTGGTTTTTTCTCATAAAAAGGATCGTGGATGATGTGAGGGCCTTCAACAAAAAACAGTATGAGTTATTGTACGAAATATTGAAGTGTGCCATGATATTTAACTACATAGACTTGAATAATTTCTCTAGTGGAAATTCATTCGGTTATGTAAATAGGTGGAGAAGGAGTCAGCCACCGGAAGAAACCTCCTTAAACAGCTACACCAATAAGAATATGAACAGCCCAGCTAGCCATTTTCTTAAAACATTTCAGTACCTTCTAAACGCTTCCTATTTTCACTACAAAATGAAGTTGATAAATAATCAGTACATTTCCAAAGTTCCTTACGAAGAAGTTTTTAATTACTTAAAATTAAAGTATGAGAAAAATGTGGAATTTAAACAGCTGTATATAATGCCCTATTTGCTTACTGACTATAATGTCATCATTGACCCCCTGCCTAGTACTCCTATTCACAGATGTAGTGGATACATCATGGGAGAAATACAACTCAAGCACAAAGTATTTCAGTGCGATAACTACGTAGTTTTGTCCTTTTATGATGGCATGTGGGATGAATTTTTAAAGGTGCCCCATGGGGGCGGAGAGCTCGCTTATGATATCAAAGCCCTAGCGGAGCATTTCAAAACATACACCGAGTCCCACATCAAAATTAAAATTAACAAGGCCGCCACGGTTCGCGCGGGTGTCGGTATGCACAGCGGTGGGGTGAGTGCCATATCCGGCAACCACCCCAGTGGCGGAGCCATTTCCCCCTTTGCGCTTGACAGCAAAGCCAGAGGCGGCGGACCCCCACCAGGCGTTAATTATCTTAAGTACACGAAGAAGGACTCCCCACAAGAGCAGAGAAGCAAGTACTTAACACACAAGCCCAACAGTATGAGCTCTAATCAAGATCACAATAAATACTTAAAAATTAAAACAAAAATGGGGAGGAAAGCGGCCTGATGGTATATGTTTTTTTTTTTTCCAAGGGGGTTCTTCACTTTGGCGAAGTGATACATGGGGTTGATCACAAGTAGGAGATCAATCGGGGAAGTCACGTGGGGCAACTCATATGGAGAAAATAACACCCAAATGGTGCATTGCCAAGCCGCATGAAGAAGCCACTTAACTAAGGTGCGCACCGGAGCCACATGAAGAGGCCACTTAACCAAGGTGCGCTCCGAAGCCACATGCATAGCTGGGCGGCGAAGCCCCTTCCCCTTCGTCCCATCGCAGCGCATGCATTTGTGCATGCGCCCCCCCAAGGCACCAGTGTCTATGCCTGTTTTTTTTTCTTTTCCTTCACCACATAACAGCAGTGAAAAGGAAAATACAGCAAAAAAAAAAAAAAATGTTCAACCGATTTTGAGGAAAGCCCTTCTGAACAATTTGAATAGTATATATGTATGTATATGTATATGTA
>NC_020407.1:629178-661637 GCF_000321355.1 Plasmodium cynomolgi strain B
ATAATCTCAAATAAACACACTGAACCGTTTAACCAAACCGATAAGCACACAAAGACCTTCACCCAACTCTTTGCCCCATTTTATAACAACCTTTTGCTCTGCATAACGTTTTTGCCAAGCAAAACTCAAACTGAGCCTTTTCCCACTTAAAAAGGGGGCCAAAGCATGATGGCCGCGAACAAAGCGGTGCGCAAAGCAACCTCATCGGCAACCACGTCGACAACCATATCGGCAACCACATCGGCAACCACATCGGTAACCACATCGGCAACCACATCGGCAACCACATCGGCAACTACAGCGGCAACCGTATCGGAAACCACATCAACCACAATAATCAAAACTGCCGTAACAGCCAAAACAACCGTAGCAACCCCCAAAATAACGCTCAACCCGCACGTTAAGATTACCCCAAAAAATGCGCCTCTCAACCTGCTACTACTCACACCACAGAACCTTCGACAAATGCTTCTTAATGCGCATGTGCACGTACATATATGTATACATATACATATGCATAGTTATAAATGCAGTTTTTTATTTCCTCAAAATATTGTTCGAACATCCGCATAGGTACTTCCTATTGCTTCTGTTGACCTACATGTGAGAACAAAAAATAAAAAAAAAAAAGGAGGGACATTTAAGCAAAATTTTAAACAAGTCCGCCAAAAACGGCAGGAAGATTCTCCCCAAAAGGAACGGCGTGTTATTATATATATCGTGCCCACATTTCGCCATCCCGCGCAAGTGCGTACAGTATATATATGTATTTACCTATACAGCTGCGCATCTGAAAAATAATTTGCATAAACGTATCATTGTACGTGCGTGCCGCTTTGCTTGAAATTCTCCCTGCGTGCTTGCCTTTTGTACGTGTGATTTTTCTACGCAGTTGAATCTGAGCTGTACGCCGTAGGTACATGCCACTTTCCCCTGCGCAGTGTTGCCCAACCTTTTTGAGTAACTCATCGAAGGGTAGATTCTTCGCGGCGAGAAGCTTCTCTATTGAAGTAAACTTGCATTCTACCAGATTCGCGAGTACTTTATCGTATCCTAGCTTAACCAGCTAAAGTGTGCTATTTGACTTTTTGCACTGAAGAGATGCTCTCCAAGCCGCAATACGTTCGATCGTTCTGTGAAGATCCCAGCAAGAGATTGTAGTTGCGCACTTGGGGAGGCACGCGTGAGTTTAGCCTATGTAGGTGCGCACCTGTTTGTTTTGTACATTTGCTCCCCCAAGTTTGTTTACACGACCTAGTTCGTATTCGCCAAATTCGCTTCGCCAAGTTCGTTTTCTCCAAGTTCGTTTCGCCGCCTAATTTGTTTGCGCCACCGCAAGCCGTGACGAAATAATGCCCGCGTGAGGCCCCTCGGACGAATCTGAGAGTATATCGTCTCCCGTTCGCTGCCCCAGCGAGGCTACTGGGAAAGGGCATACAGGGCGAGGAGACGTTTTTACCTTTGTAAGGTCGCACTGGGTATATCTACAAAAGGAAGAACCTGCACTCCTCCTACACGTGCCCGTTTGTCTAGCGCCACCAACGATGAGTGAAGAGAAGGTAAGCACCCTGCCAGACGAGGTGAAGGATCTACTGGAGTGTCTAAAAGAGGGGAGCGCAAAATTCCAGCAACATTTAGCAGAGCTGAAGGAGTACCTACAAAAGGATCGAATCAAAAACACGAATACCTTAGTGCAGTATATTCTAAAAAACATACATGCGAGTGGTTTTCAGAAAAACGCATGCTACTTCTTAGCAGATGTAATAGTATACATTCAAAGTGTAAATAAAATTCCAAAGAAATATGAGTTGGACTGTGTAGATGTAGGACTGACTTTGCATAAACACGAAACGAGACAAATATGGGTCGATGAGGATTATGACGAGGTATATCCTCAGTGTAGAATACGAATCCAGGATGATAAGTTAAGAAGGTTTAATACCAAAGATTACAGAAAGGATCTCATAAGGACATGCACAAAGAATGTAAATTATATGGAAATAATGTATGTCCTTAGTAGGAACATGTCCCCACGAAATGGGTATGTCTTATTCAACAACATTTTGCATAAGTCTGAAATCAGCTATCGTTATAAATTGCTCTCCTTGGAATATTTTGCTCATGTAGTTAACAAAATAGCTTTGGAAAGAGCAAAATATATTGCACAGATGCTTCCCCTAGTATTAGGGAAATTCTATAGTATAGATGGAAAACCATACTACAACGACAATGTAACCAGCATAGACGTGCTCATTTCTATGTGTAAATTTTCGAATGTTCTTTGTGATCAATCGATTAAGACACAGGAAGATGATAAACAGGACGTGGCTTTACACTCAATCATAGCTTTCATTATGAAAGTAATAAGTTATCACAATAAAGAATTACCAATAAATAAAAATATAGAAAAGATGATAAAATACATACACTATGATCATTTGGAGTATGAGAAATGTGTTGAGATTTACTCCACTTTATCTTCAAATTTATATCAGGATAGGAGAGAAAAGATGGTGAAGGATTGTCTGTCAGCTCTCCTATGGAGACTAAGCATAATTAACTCTAACATACCACGCATTTTAGAAAATGTCAATATATTAATGCCAAATGCAAAAGCATGTGCTTTGGAAAATTCTACCTTAGAAATTTCTATCCTCTGCTACCTCATATTTGTAGAAAAAATAAATGAATTGTGCTTCCCTAAAATATACTCAGAGTTGTATCTCTTCAATTTGATGATCCGAAATAGTTACAATTTACTTCTATGCATTCCGGAGGCAGATGAGGACGTTAAACATAATTTGTTAATCAAGGCTTATCACCTCATCTGCCTTTGTGCCGTCCTATCCAATATTATTCAAAAGAGAGATGGAACAGTTTTCTCAAATATTTACAACTTCAGATGGAGACCATTAGAATTTCTACAAACAGTACATCGAACTATTCATGATCATAGAACATTCAAAATGTATTCCAAGACTGTATACAATGCTGTATGTATAATCATGAGGAATTTCAAATGGGATATTTTGTACTCATTATATTACAAGCTACTTAATGAATCCCTTCCGGACAACGCCCGTAGTTTAATTGCCGCATTTGTAAAGGATGAAATGCACAAAGAAATGGTTCGTGTTGTTAAAAAGGCAGAAATGATAAAACAGGAATTTCTTTACAAAAATGAAGAATTTGAAAATATGCTTAACCAAGCTATCCAAGAGGAAAGAAATAAATCTTCCACTCCGGCTGTTACCTCTTTTGGAGAAAATACACAACTAGCCAAAATAAAAGAAGTAGCTGAAGAAATAAATAAATTGGGGACACAAGTAAAAAATATTATCTACATCCTCATGAGTGAAGAATCTGTACTACTCAACGTGGATGCCATCACTGTCGTCCTGAACATTATCAAAATGATTTTATTGAATAAAAATTTGAAACCCTTTTACAATTTCATCGTAAATGTGGAACAACCCTCTGCTTGTTTTCTGCAAAGCAAAATTAAACATTTCCACACACAAATTAAGTTGGAGAAGGCTATACTTGAAAGGGAAAAGAAGGAGGATGCCAATTCCATTTTTTACACCAACGTGAATGGGGACTCACGTGGTCGCGGGCCTAACCAGGAAGAGGTGACTTACCAGGACACGGATGTTAGCATGAATGAGCTGGAGATCATCGTTATGCTTCTGGGAGACGTTGAGGCGAGCATCGACAGCATCAAAGCGTCGCAGAGTTGATGCGGGGGGTCACTGGCTGCCAAGAAGTTACTCCCATGCGGTTACTCCCAAGCGGTTGCTCCCAAGCGGTTACTCCCAAGCGGTTGCTCCCAAGCGGTTACTCCCAAGCGGTTACTCCCAAGCGGTTACTCCCAAGCGGTTACTCCCAAGCGGTTACTCCCAAGCGGTTACTCCCAAGCAGCTGCTCCCGATCAGTGGGTGCCCAACCGTTGTCTCCCCCCCCTGTAAATCCATTCGCCGAGGGGTCATCTGTACCCCTGGGCTTGTAAAATATTGTATTGTGAAAACTCCGCAGATGTCACATGTGTCTACCCATATGTATGTACATGTACATGTACATACGCATGGCTCCCTTTTGAGACAACCCCCCCTTTTTTGCCGCACCTTTGTCGTTTTTTTTTTTTAAATGATACCATTTCACTCGTTTGTCCCCTGCCTCTCCTCCCTTGTGTGCAATTTGTATATTTGTATATGTACGCCTAACCATTGGCCATGGCATGCCAATAATATGCACATCTTGTGCAAGCGAAAAAGAGAAACTTTACCAAGTTGTACATTTTTTTTTTTTTTTTCTTCATTTTTGCGTTCCCACATTTGGGTATATACCATTTGACCAAGGAAACTACACCCTCCATACGTACCCTCATAGCGGGTATGAGAACAGTCAATTTTCGTTGCACACCTTGATTGATATGTGCCGCACTGTAGCATTATTGCGCCACTATTATTGTACTCTACTGCTACTGCTACTGCTACTTTATTTTATTTTTATTTCAAGAACTTTAAACTATTTTGAACGACGTTAGTTTTAAAAAGAATCAAAATTTTTGCCAAAAAGAGAAGCGTTAAGTAGGGGGAGAAGTAAGGAAGCATGGGATATGGGGATACCTTCATCCCGGATGTTGTGCAAAAAGGGGAGATAGCCGCCCACCCCGTTTGGCAAATGCTCAAAGGCCTGTTTGCCTAGCAGACCTACACACTGCCCGCCTTTTCGCTTTGCATTTCCCCCCACGGCAAATACGTAATAACGTCGAAAAGGGGAGGAGCCGCTACATGCAAACACAAGTTGGTAAAAAAATTAGCATCTTAAATTTGAAGTGGAATAAAAATGGATACCCCTCGCGAGAAGGAATCCTCCAACATTTTTAAAAGGGGCAATTCCCCTTTGCCTTCACACTAGGCACTTTCATATATTTTACGCCCCCCTTTTAACACCCTCCCACCCTCCTATGCGTTCGTAGTCACGGTGACAAATTTTCATACTCTGAGTAATCCGATTTATGCACAACACAATTGTTTGCTCCTTCTCCCCCTCCCCATATGTGCATGATCCCTTGTCATCACCTCGGCTGGCGTTTTTTCAAACGAGTCACCCACAAAAAAAAGGACGTACCTACCTGCACAACCTTTGAAGGAAAAGAAAATAGGAACACGTTCCCCCGCGCGCACATTTTCTTCTCCATAATGTGGCAGTCCGCGTGGCAGTGCGTGTGGCAGTGCGTGTGGCAGTGCGTGTGGCAGTGCGTGTGGCAGTCCGCTTGGCAACCCGTGTGGCAGTCTTCGTGCCAGTCCGTGTGCTTATGTATACCCCCCACAGAGAAAACATTTAGCGAGCAGGCGTGATACAGGGAGGAGGCACCTCTTTTTGTGTGTTCAGTGGGCGATCCCGATGACGCCGCTCGGCACATGCGAGGATGGGGGCGACCACGTGAGAAGCGGTAACTGTGGAGGAAGCGGCGACTGTGTGGGAAGCGGTAACTCGGTAGGAAGCGCCAACTGGGTAGGAAGCGAAAACTGCTTGAGAAACATATTCCAATGCACAGACAAGAAAATAAAAATCTTCAAAACATACCTGAAGAAAAAGCTGAAGGTGGAGTCATACACACTGGGGGAATACTCACTCAAGCATGACGAAAAATTCCGGAGGATATTCTTCGCGAATATTTTAAAAGAACATGTCATTGCAAAGAGAAAGAAAGACAAACTGTTCATCCTAAAAGAAGTAATCATGGATAAAACATTTTTCGAAGAAAATTTTTACTATCAATATTTTTTACAAAATGTTTTACTGCTAGAAGACTTAACTTTAAAAAGGCTGGAGGGGAATCACCATGGGGATTTTTTTTTCAAAGAGAAAAAAAATGATATACTTAATTGGAAACAGGGTTATAGTCATGTAAAAAAAAAATTAAATGAGAAGGGAATTGATCAGAAAAGTAAAATTTACAAAAACTCCGTACTGTTGTTTAACTCCACCAAGTTTTCCTACGAAGATAAAAATTGTTGTGACTATTTTTATAGCTTAAAAGTTTGGGACATTTTCTTTAATTATGTTTCTTTCGATTTTTTAAATTATCTCCTGTCGAATACTCTTATTTTCATATCTGACTTTTTTTTTATTAACCTGAGTCAGAAGCTGCCTGTGCAGAATTCCTTCCTTGTCCTAGTTAGCCACGTTGACCTCAAGTATGAAGACAACAAAGAGGTCCAAGACACGATATTTTCCAAGAAGAAGAAGCTCGCATATAACACCAAACAGGTGAAGATCCTTTACCAGAGGGACCAGCCTAGACGACCCCCTGAAAGAGCCCTTCTCAGCGAGCCGACCGACAAAGTGGTGAATTTCCACTCAAATGGGAACCCCCCCCAAGGGACGCCTTTCCCATTGCATATAAATGATACTCCAAAAAAAAGGGACTTACACAGAGAAGATGACCAACTAGAGGGAGACCCCAAAGAGAAATTCCAATCTGTTAGTAAACCCGATTGTGCAAAAGGTGCAAACAAAAGGAAGATAGACCAATGGGGTAGCGAAGAAGAAGTTACAGCAGGTAGGAAGTGCAAGAAGAAGAAGAAAACGACTACATGCGATACTTCAAAGGAGGGAAAACAAATAGACCACTTAAAATATGCAGTGAAAAATAAGGAGGCGCAAAGAGAGGGAGCCAGCTGTGCAGATGATACACATACTGATGGCCAACAATATAAATACTTATTCAAAAAGAAAAAACAAACAGTGAGGAGGAACGATGTTAACTCTTACGTTAATCATCTTTACCTAGTCCAGTGCAGTGGGAGAATTATCAAAAATGAGTTTCTCAAGGAGATGAAGGAGATACAGAAGGAGAACGAGCAGGCGGAAGAGGTCCAGGGAGCTCACATCGAAGATTTGGAAAACGGGATAGAAGCAGAAAATGGAGAGGAGGAAGAACCTCAGAGAAAGGTACTCCCACAGATAAGCTTTTTTTCTGATGGAAAACCGGAAATGGGGCCAGGGGAGCCGCTCAGCAGCTGGAAGTGCAAAGCACCACAGGAGGAGAAGAAAAAGTGGAGCAAAATAATCATCAATCGAAATAACATCCTGCAACACAACACAACAAACAAGTACAAAAATTTCCTCCTAAATAAAACCATCCTTTTCGACAAAATTGAAAATATCCCCCTGTTCACATACCATTTGCTGAATTATATTTTCAAATCAGATCAAAAATATTTTTTCCATAACAACTTCATAGATGAATATAAGCATAAAATTTCCAAGCAGATAAAATGCAACACGAAAAAAAATGACATATCATTCCTTTTGCTAAGGAAGGAAAATACTACACCATCGAATGTGTCACTGTGTAGTAGAAGTAAAGACAAACGAAATAACGTGTCCGCTCGTTTGAAAAAAACGAAGATACTCAAATATGTGTACTGCCATTTTGAACAATTCATAAAAAATACCAGGTATGCAAATTTCGATAAAATGTATAGACAATATTTTCCAAAAAATAAAATGAAAAATAAAATTGGAAAAATTTTTAAAACAATTAAATCACGAATTATTGATAAATATAAAATTGTAAATATACGGAGAAACAGAAAATTTATTAAACAAAAAATGTATGATGTTTTTTTAAAAATTATGACTTCCTTTCATTTTCTTTTAAAACTTATCAAGTTATAAATTTCCTTGTACATATTATCAACAAATGTGTGCCTGTGAAACTTTTGGGAAGTCATCACAATTTTAAGGTCTTCATAAAAAATGTCAAAAAATTTGTCCTACTTAATTATAAAGAAAATTTTACCATGGACCAAATGATGAAGCACGTTAGGGTTAAAAATGTCTTCCAAAAGAGGGTCTCCCATAGGGGCGAGAACAGGCATGTGAAAAAGAACGTCCAAGTAGATGCGCTGGAGGGGAGTGCAACCCAGCTGGTAACCCCCACACTTCCCAATCCGTGTTCTACCGAAACGCGTCATCAAGAAGATAAGGCGTGGAAGCCAAAGAGGAGCAGAAGCAGCAGGAGGAGGAAGCAAATGCGGTTCTTCGACCCGGAGAAAGACACGTCCCTATTTGAAACCCTTAGGAGAAAATATTTGAAGAAAAAAAAAATTAACATAGCTATTTTGAAGAGGCATTTCCTAAACAGACTCATTTATTTCCTATTCAACTATTTCATCATGCCAGTGATTAGGAAATATTTTTTCCTCACCAAGTCGGAGCACACTATTTATAAAACTATTTTTTTTGATAGAAAATTGTGGAACTATTTCACCAAGGTTTCTAACTTTTGTTTGTATCACCAGAATTTCCGTGGTAAGAAGTTGAAGCGGAAGGAGGAGTCGGCAGGGAAAGGACGCACACGCGGTGGGGAGCTCAAGAGGAGGAAACTCCAAAAGGGCTATACGACATCCAATGGGAGACAACTCGAAAACATCAGCGCACGAAAAGGGGTAACCAAACAGGCAGGTATATGGACCTCCCCCCGTGTGCTCCAAATCAGGGGGAGACAAATCCAAAAGGGGAAGGAGCGCCTACCCGCACTGCCAAATGGGGGAGAAAAAAAAAGAGAAAAGCGCCAAAGTGCCCTAATACGAAGCGGCAAAAAAAAGGAAGGCTTCCAATGTGGAAAGAACAAACGAAGGGGGAGGTCCACCTCAAGCGAACCAAACAAACGAATCGAAGATCTATACCAAATGACCATTCTGAGTAAAAAAACCGTTAGACCGTATTTAACCAAGTTCTATTACAAAGTGAAGAAGAAGTACTTCTCCCTCAGGAAAAGGTACCTCCTGCATGGAACGAAGATGATCCCTCTGCGGGACAAACAATTTGCACAGTATATACATTTTGCAGACCAGAAGGGACACCTGTTCAGGTTTATTTGCAAGCGATTTTTTAAGAAAACGAAAAGGAATTACGTTAAGCGGTTTTACAGATTGGTCAAGCGGGTTAAGAGAAGGATGATGGGAATAAAACGCGTCGGCGAGGGGGGGGCAAAACAAAGGAGAGACGACAAAACAGCCGCGCCTTGTGAGAAGAATGATCGGATCAGATGCACCAAAGTGAAGACGCCTGAAAGCGCAGTGATATCCTGGGGCACCACCCCGCGGAGGAAACCCCCCGAGAAGAAGAGGACGAACGGGATGGAGAGGCCGGATAGGACGGAGAAGGCGAAAAGGACGGATAGGACGGATAGGACCGAGAAGGCGAACAAAGCGAAGGCGAAAAAAATTCACATACACAAAATAAAAAGCATGATAGAGAAGCGCAATTTTTTACTCAAGCTGAATTCAATAAATCGCTTTTTTTCGAAAAAGTTAAGAATAAATTGGGTGCCGAAAAAAAAAGGGCTAAGGCCGCTAATAAATCTGTCTACGCTGAACATCCCGGAAAGTGTAAAAAATCGAATCAGGGAAATTTTAAAAAATAAAAAAAGCAGCGAGTTTTACTTCCACAACATATTGAATAACATGGAAAGAGATAGCAAAGAAAAAAAATCCAGGAAAAAAAAATACAACAGAAAGAACTTCAACCCTGTGTCCTTAAATCATATATGTAATTTCTCTTTAAAATGTCTGGGAAATGTGAGAAATAATAACAGCGATTTATTTCAAAACACGCTAACTAAGACAAACGAAACGGAGTTGAAGCTGAAGAAGTGGCTGGATTATTTGAAGAACTGGTTTTATCGGAAAAAAAAAATAAAAAATATATAAAAAAAAAATTAAAAAAAGGAAAGGTCATCTATGCATACATCTGTATCGGAGACTTTTCCAATTGCTACGAGCATATTAATCATAATTATCTGTTCAAAATTTTGAAGCATTTTTTTCATGGCATTTCAAACTTTGAATTTATTTATGTCTTTAAAAGGTCCTTCCGTCTATATAACCATTATATGAACAACTCCCTCCTAACCTATTACCCTGTTAACGTCCAAGAATTTGGCATACACTGCATTAAAAATTTGAGAGAGCTCATTGTAAAATCTAACTCGAATAAATCACACAGCTTCCTCCTGAGACAATTCTTTAAAAATACTTCTTGCACCGACTTGTATATTTTTTCAGATTCCTACAAAAGTGTGCAGGTAGAAATGAGAGACATTTTCATGACCATCATCACTATCGTTAGGTACTACTACTTAAATATTTATTTCAGCATCAAGGAAATAAAAATGAAGTGGAAAAATATTTTCTACTTTCAGCTTTTTCAGCATGAGAAAAGGGAAGACATTTATCGCAGCTTGCGCAGTAGGAGGAAGTTGGATCAGTTGCGGCGGGGGGGGGGGGGGGGGGAAGCGATAGGGGAGAAAGTGGTGCGGGAGGAAGTGGTGCGGGAGGAAGTGGTGAAGAAGGCAGCGGTGGAGAAGGTCGCGGTGGAGAAGGCCGCGATGGAGCAGGGGGGTGTTATGGAGAACCCCTCTGAGGACGCCACACAAGAAGTGGGCAGCACTCCGCAAAGGGGGCCTTGCCTACCAGACAGCCGAACCGCAAATAGGGCGAACTCGCTCGAATTGAGGCATCTTGCGCTAAGCACCGCCATCACCACGAGTGCTGCCGAACGTGACGATGGTGAAGCTGGTGAAGGTGGTCAAGGCGGTGAAGACTGTGAAGGTGGTGAAGACTGTGTAGATGGCAAAGATGGCAAAGATGAGAGGGGGAGCCCCACTAAGTCACCGAGGCAGAACAAAGACCAACTGGTGGGTCGCAGGCCAGGGGAGAGTGGCAGCGAAATGGCAGCGTTGACAAAAGGGGAAGGGGCAAGCATAACTTGTTCAGAAAGGACCGCTCCAAATTGCGTCGATAGGAGAGTGGCCAATCTCCCCGATAGGAGCGCCGCCAACTTCCCCGATAGGAACGCCGCCAATCTCCCCGATAGGAGCGCCGTCAATCCCCCCGATAGGAGCGCCGCCAATCTCGCTGATAGGAGCGCCGCCAATCTCGCTGATAGGAACCCCCGAGGAGAGGCAGAAAAAAACGTCCGAACGTACGCAGAAAAAAATTTCCTCACATTTCAAGACAAAAAAATCATCAGCGATATTTGTGGACTACCACAAGGATTCAGTTTATCCAACATTTTGTGTTCCCTGTACTATGCCTATCTGGACCGAAATGAAGATTTTCAAAACATTCTCTATTCGGATAAAGATCAAGCCACCACCTCTCATGAACAAAAAAAGAAGACAAACGGGGTGAATTACCAAAATTTGAATTCTCTGCTAATCAGATTTATCGATGATTTTCTTTTTATAACTGTTAATAAGAGAAATATGAAGAGATTTAAAAAACTTTTGCTGACTAGGAAAATTTGGGGGGGGAATATAAATTCGTCCAAGACAAAAATTTTCAAGCTTCCCCTTATTTATAGGAGTAATTTATTTTTGGAGAATATCTGGAGAGCGAGAGTGGTATCCCTGGGAAAGAGGTGCCTTAGAGAGGGGGAGAAGCGCCCAACTTTGTCGAAGCAACTGTACGCATCGGGGCATCCGCCTGTGCTGAGCACTGAATGCGCTTCGCCGGACCCGTACCTGATCACCCCAAAGGGGAAAAGCGGGACCCCTTCCAGCAGCACTGTGAGCAGCGAGGTAAGCGGCGCGAAACGGAGGAAGAAGCCAATCCATGAGCTCAGCGCGAAAGGGAAGAGGAAGCCAATCCATGAGCTCAGCGCGAAAGGGAGGAGGAAGCCAATCCATGAGCTCAGCGCGAAAGGGAGGAAGAAGCCAATCCATGAGCTCAGCGAGACAATTCCAAGCGCCCCCCTGAGTGATAACTTGGCAAGTCACACAAAATGTAGCACCTCCAGTGGCGAACTCCAAATGAGGGATACCTCACGAAAGGGGACTGTCAAAATGGGGAAGAAAAAAGGGGGGGGAAAGCTAACCGAAGCGCAAACTAGTAAACTAATGAAGGAGCTGCTCGAAAAAAGGAAAAGGCTAACAGGAAGATCATCTTTTAGAGGGAGGCAAAAAATTAAGAAGTACCTGAAGCGGTTGAGGCGGTTGAAGCGGTTGATGCGGTTGAAGCGGTTGATGCGGATGTCACGTTGGTCGCAGTGGTCGCGTTGGTCGGGGCTGACTGGGCAGATGCGGAGGAGCGCAAAGTCCGCGTGTGTAGACCGCTGTGCTGCTGCTCCCCCCCGCGGAGTGATGCCGATCGAATGGCTAAACAATTCATACACATTTGACTTCATCAACAACTGCGTGCACAGCATATCGTGCCAATGGAAAAACAAACAAGACGCAACAATTAGGAACCATCTACACCTAAACAATGTCATCGTAGAAAAAAACTGCTCAATAAATTACATGAAATTTTTGGTGGAAAATAGAATCATGAGAAATGTCATATCTAAGATGAAAAAAAATAAAATGATCTACAGAAATAAACAGAATACCTACTTTGCTTACAAAAATAATTTCATTCTCCTAAAAAGCTCCATCTTAAAATTTGTTTGTTCTATTAAAACGTTGAAGAAAATGTTTAGTGCTTTTTACAACGATTGTTACTATACGAGATTTGTGTTTCATTTAATTTCATATTTGAGAAAGTCACTTATAAAAAATAGGAAGATTAAATTTGTCAAACTTTTTTTGGTCGATACTGCTATGGAGGCATTACGGTACGCTCGGGTATTCAATGCCAGCAGCCCGCTTTTCCCATGTCTTAGACGTCTGAGAACTGTCAGGAGGAGGCTCATTAATCGGTACAAACGGGGCAATAAACGGAGGAACACGAAAAACCATTTGGTTCAATACTATGGTCTGTTTGGTCTCCTCCGGGAGGAACTGCGCAGCACGTGGCCTTACATGTTTAAAATTCGGGACGACGCTTCGCCCGTCCACCCACCGCGGTGACGCAGAACGGGAGGGAATAAAAAGGGAGGGCATAAAACGGGAGGAAATAAAACGAGAGGGCACAAAACGAGAGGGCACAAAACGAGAGGGCACAAAACGAGAGGGCATAAAAAAGAGGGCACAAAATGAGAGCAAATTGATCGATCCAGTTTGAACGGGATACCTTCTTTCCCCCCTTCACCGCCCACTAAAGGCGCGGCTTCGTCTCGAGCGAAATGCTGGACACATTCTTCAACGCCTGTAGCTTGCCATGGCGACCGACACGAATGTTAAGCAAGCCCTTCTTACCAATATTGTAAAGAGTGTGGGATACGCCCTTGTAGTAGTAAGGCTTGGGGCCATACTGATAGGAGCTAGGTTCACCAGAATTTTGATAGACAAGAAAAGGGTTCGGTTCGATAACCCTAGATGCTCTCCATTTAAAGGGCCTAATATTACTATAATAATGTTGAAACTTACGCCTGATAATACCATGATATTTTCTAAAAGAAATTTTATTATGCTTCCTACAAAAATTAATGACATTGGATGGAATTTCCAACAGTCTCCTATTCACGACATTCCAGTATTTGGGTGCAGGAAGAACTTTTCTGTGAGGAAGGTAATTTCTGGACACATCTTCAAGTGCTTCACTAAATGTTTTGCATGTATTTATATCCTTATCAACAACAGAAATGGAATTCAAATTATACACAGGAACAGTGGCACCGATCTGTAGAATCGATTCGACTGCTTCGTCCAGCAGGATGTGACTAGAGCTACTTGGTGCGTAGCCATAAATGCCGGATGCAATATCAGGTAGGATGACTGACGAAATACATAGCTCATTTAGTTGTTTTAACGCACTAGCGAAAGAATATCTTAACTTGTTTGAAGATACATAATTATTTCCTTGCCAGAAATATGGCATTATTAAAAAGGCCAATAATTTTACTTTGTCGCTAACGTTGTGAGGCTTGGATAAAATAACGTCTCCTACTTGTAACGACTTTGCATTATTAATCATATTTTTAAACTCTTTTTCGCTGCTAAGTTTGTCCTTGCTTCCCGATAGGTATTCTTCTCTATGTTCATTTAATACATCTATTCGTTTCTTAATTAGTGCCTTTATGGTGATAAATATTTCCTTCACTAATTCTCGCCCTCCTCTGTGTAGTACATACGCACCAAATCCGCTTAAAGGCACGAAGTTTGATACCATCGGGATCAGCATGCAGTCCGCCTCCTCCTCCAGGATGTCGTTATGTATAACCCTTACACTTCCGAATTCGTCTAATGTCATACTTTTCATTTCGTGTTGATACTGACCCCTTTCTGATGTATGGAGATCCAACAAATCTACATCGTCGTCCAAGTTTTCTGTCCCCTTGGATGTATCAACTCCGTTCGATTTTCCATATCTTTGAAAAAATAAATCATTTATTTCGCTTTTCTTATTCGGAAAAATTTCCTTCATTACGCTTCTATTCTTCCCCTCCAGAATATCTAACGATTTTATATAATCCTCATGGTACTTGAGTGCCCGGTCGTTTATCGTCTTCAGCTTCTTCGTCAAATAGGAACTCCCAAAATTTCTCCTCCCTACATGTGTAAAGCATAGCCACGCTGGTGCCTTCATCCTTTCTACATCGTTGTGGCGTTTTGCTTCTCTTCACTCCCATCACGGTTGCTCTCCTGCTGGTCTTCCCATTTAGCTCCTCTGAAAGGGGAACCCCTTCGATCAGAACTTTTGCTTCGCCTATTCGGTGAGAGCTTTTGCTTCGCCTATTCGGTGAGAACTTTTGCTTTGCCTATTTGGTGAAAATTTCTGCTTCACCTCTTTGGTGAAAATTTCTGCTTTTCCCCCTCTGAGCGAATGTGTGGCTAGCTCCTTTTTCTCCTCAACACTTTGCGACGAAAGCGACAGTTGAAAGAAGAAGCGAGCCACTTGGAAAACGTTACAAAAATGTGCTTTCATATAAAATTAATTAGTGCTCATTTTAATACCCCTTTGGAACTCCTTAAATGACACAGAAAAGAAAAATCTTTCGACACATTGGAATAGGGTTAAAAGGAGGCCACACGTAGTGCTCATTTTGTACGCTTCTTCTCCCATAGGGAGTTACCCCTCTCCTGCGTTTTTTTTTTTTTTTTTTTTTTTTTTTGGCAAACGCTTCGAAAAGGAAGCTGCAGTAGGATTAACGCCCACTCCTTTACGATTCTACGGATGTACCAAGTACCCAAAATTTTCAACTTAAAATGTGATCAGTGAAAATTAATTATGTATTATAATGCGTCACACCGGATGGTTTAAATAAAAAAAAAAAAAAAAAAAAGGGGGAGGAGGGACACATCCCAACAGTGTAGAATTATAAATGTAGAGAATACGTGGCGAAAATAAACATGAAAAGTTGTAAAAAGGGTGGGCGAACATGTGCTCCACCGTTCTGCGGTTTCCTCGGGAGACAGGCCTTTTCGAATGAGAGGTTTTTCTCACCATGTGTGTCGATCAGGCACGAGTGGCTATGCAGAATTTGTTGGAAGGGCTTCCTCCACCGCGGCAGTGTGTGTGGGTGTTTCTGCGTACGGAAAAATGTGCCCCCGTTGCGCTCCAGTTTATCCCCAATTCAAGCTGAACGGGTGTGAAATTTACACAACGGAGACTGCGACTGCAACGTAGACTGCAACGGAGAATGCGACTGCAACCGCGACCGCGCCCTCCACTGGGGTGCCCCCCAAATCTGTGAAGCTTCGCTACCCCCGCGCATCTACCTCTTAAAAGAAAAGCATCACTGATCGAGCACCTTCCTGTATCCATTCAACTCAAACACTTTAATGACGTCTCTAATTGCTTCACTGTTGTTTAAGCCTTTTATGCCATGCTTTGAAAACACCATACAGAGATCATTCGACAAACTGTTAATCCCACTCTCAGCATCGGTGAAATTAAATTCTGGGTTCAGGTCAGGGTTATTCTTGAGTAAGTTTTTTAGTAAAGCTTCATCTAAGGAAAAAGGGTCCAAAGGGATGAGGAAAAAGTACAAATGAAATGCACGTAAAAAGGGGGGGGAAAAATGCACCTAAAGGGGGACTCACATATGGATTCTCCATACTACGGGAACTTTGCCATATAAGGAGGAACACCTCTGTGAGCATATATCCACGTATGAAGAGTCTCCACACCAACACGTATGTTCAAGTGCAGATGGGGCGAGTTGTACCTTCCTTCTTAAAGTATATGGACTCATCGGCCGTTCTATTTCCATCTAAGAATTTTACGCCGGCAAATTTCTTCCTACACATGTACTTTATTTTAATGGTAACATTGTCATTTAGTTTATTTTTGACAAAAACTTTTCTGGCGAGTGCAGGTACCATTATAATCTCGTGTGCTTCTCGAATGCTTGGGAGACCGGCGGGGTGCGATGAATGCAAACTGGTGGCCAAAAATGGGAAATGAGCAACGATTGCCAAAAATGGGTTAGGCTGACCACAAATGGGAAATGAGAAACGATTGCCAAAAATGGGTTAGGCTGACCACAAATGAGAAATGAGAAACGATTGCCAAAAATGGGTTAGGCTGACCACAAATGAGAAACGCTCGCCGTAAATGAGAAACACTGGCTACAAACACGAAATGCTCACCACAAATGACATATGCGATGTGTTGAAGGCCGAACGCCAAACACCAAGCACCAAAGCGCGAACCAAATAGGGAATTCTATTTTTCCGCCTCTCAACTTAAACACATTAGACGATGCAAATCTGGAATTGCTTTCGAAAGGAAGTTTTTAACTTGTTCCAAATTTAAGAAAGAAAAGAAAAATTTACATGCGCATTTCGCGACAAAAAAAAAAAAAAAAAGCTTAATTTTTGGGAAAAAGTTTTTTTTTTTTTTTTACTTACAAACTATGAAAAAAAATTGGGAGATGCACAGATAAAGCATTTTTCATATCTGTCAAGGAAAAAATTGCCTACGTTGGTGTACGCCCTTTATGGAAGAATCGAATCCATCACAGGAATTGTAAGCTGGTTCTTTTCCCATGCAGGTGTAGCAATTGATTTTTAATCGCTTGACACGGTGGAGCTTAACCAAATTTGCGTCATATCATCTTCCACCTCTTTTATTATTTTATTTTATATATTTTTTTTTTCCCATTGCTGGCACAAAACAGATCCATCTTTTGTCGCCATACGACCCCACTATGCTATGCCTCCATTTCACCAGTTCGGAAAAATGTTTTTAAAAATCACAGGAAAAAATTAAAGTTTTTCAAAAGCTATAATACAAAAACATGTTTTTATATGGGATACAGTTCAGGGCAAAATTCGGGGGAGACGCGTTTGAAACATTCCACGAATATGCGCATATGTGTACGTGTATTCATGGAGATGTGCTTATGCCAAACATACCTGTGCATGCATTCGCGTAGGTATTTGTGTATGTGTACTTGCGTACCTGCTATGAGCGCACATAGGCATACATGGGAACGAAAACTGCGCGAAACACTGTACATGTCGTCGCGCGGAGAAAAAACACACTAGACGATGGTTTTTATTTCGAAAAAGGACTTTATGTAGAATATATGAATTATGGTTAACACAATTAGCAGTATTATTTGTACTTCTGACCACAGAATTAATTTCGAATTCATTTTTTCGTTAAATTGCTTGTACAAGTCTGTCGTCTCCATCATTTTTTCTTGCTCTTCAAGGACTTCAAAAAACTAACAACAGGGAAGGGGGAATGAGAAGTGATAATAACGTGATTGCCAAAAAAAGGGAAAAACAAATGTTACATGTTTATGTAGACGCACACATAAAAATGAAGAAAAAAAATAAACATGCACACACAATGGTGTACAAAAAAGGAAGAAGAAAAAAAAAAAAAAATGAACAAGTCAGGTAAAAAAAATGCTTAAGTAATTTCAAATTTGCCTTACTTGTTCATACAACTGGGATGCTTCGTTATTTATTTTTTGTACATCATCTGCTGTACCCAACTCCGCGTCGACAGCATCGTGGCTTTCTTTCACCCTCAAAGTAAACATTACTGTTATTTCTGCTTTTTTCTTGTTCTCGTAGCAGAAGGAATAGGTGCCAGCCTTTGCAACCTTCATTTTGTGATTTGTTCAGGTGAAAAGGGGAAAAATAAATTAACACGAAAGTTGTTCTTGTATATCAAATGTGTATACGTACATCCGTACACACACAAGTGGGCACGTATATGAATATCTCTCCCCTCGTGGACACACTTTTGCACTCTGCTCCGCCTACCAAACGGATGCAAACAGCACAGTAAAACGTTTTCAAAATGAATAATCATTTGAAACTTTCCGTGCTTTCGATTTACTCACCTTTATCTCGAACTTGTCCTGTACATTATTCGACTTGAAAATTTTCTCCCTTTTTTTGTCATTTGCGTTGACTATGTACATTAAACACAATGCGTTCTTGTCGATTATTTCATACGACCTGATAGAGGCGGGGGGGTAATGGTGGGCGCGCTCACGTGTCTACCATCGAGTATGATATCTTAAGTAGGATTATACTTGCATATGTCTACCACTGTATACATGTGTGATTACGTGTGTACCATCACACATATATATGCCCACGCCACGCCTCGGTTGGACAGGCGAAAAAAAAATTCAGCCCTCGCGCCTACCCAACAATGACGTTATTTTTGTCAACTCGGAAGTGAAGGCAATCCTTCTCCAGAGGACCTACGATAAAGTGGGTGCAGCGCGCTACGAGCGATAGCAACACCAGCAGGAGTAACACAGCAACAGGGCTTTTCAAAAAGGCCATTTTTTCACTTCACGTGCTTGTCTTGTCACATACGCGCACATGTGTGTATACATGCACATATGAATAGAATAGGTATGTATATATATATGTACATATATATATGTTCGTGTGTATGCACGTATGGGGGCTCCCACGCCTGCGCGATGGCACCCTAATTCCCGTGGCTCCTGTTTCAATTCCCCTAAGAGGTGTGTACCCCCCAAATGTGCGTGTGCGCATACGTATGCACCCGCGCCTTCCACGCTGCTGCTGCGATAAAGGGGTGAACTGAATTTAGCTATGCCCCTAATAAATCCCAGTGCCTTCCTTTACAAACGCGCAAACAAACGTGATCGTGCGTAACCACACATAAACTAGCTGTGTTGAAAAAAAAAGAAAATCTCACTCAAAAAGTGAATACACGAACAAGCAGCACAAACTGGTCAAAAAAAAAAAAAAAAAAAAAACAAACAAAAGTCAACTAATTTTATGATTAACTGATTGGCAGACTACCCAGTGACAATGCTGCACTTGCATTCGTCATGCGTTCCTGCGAAGTATGTAACGCATTTTTACAAAATAGAAAAAAAAAAAAAAAAAATGTTACACTGTAATGGTACATGTGAGGGGGCATTAAAATGAAAGTCCGCGAGAAACGGTGAAACAGAGAACTTTTTATGTGAACATCGGCGCGGCGGATTTGCACGGCAGTTTATTTAGCCTGAGATGCGCATTCATTTATTATGTAGCTTTTCCCCCGATACAGTTTAACGCAGTAGCATAGGGCAAGCGCGTTGTGCACCCCCGAACTGTGGGGAATGGAATACCCTCATACGCTCATACGTTCATTCGCCCTTTCGCCTGCTAGCTGCCCCAGAATGACCAGTTAGTACTACCATGCATCCGTGGCGCCCATCCCGGACCTGCGTGGTAGCCACGTTGGCACACCGGTGCAAGTCGGTCAAGGGGCAACGCGAAGCACGCATAGGGAACCACTTTTCAAAAATGAAGAAAAATGCAACAGGAAAAGTAAGGCAAAACGAACATAGCAAATATAGTATAGCAAAGAAAAGCGCAGCATAGCAAAGCGCAGCATAGCAAACCAAATTAACATAAAATGAAACGGAGCGCGCAACGGTGAAGCAGCGAAAGAACCCCCGCGGAGAACCCACGACAACGGCTTTCCACAGCAGAAGATCCACCGCAACTGCAACTTCTCTACAAAGCGAAGCACGCATGTGCATACCTCAGCCATATGCATACCTCACCCATGTGCATACCTCACCCATGTGCATACCTCACCCATATGCATACCTGACTCACGTGCATACCTCACCCATATGCATACCTGACTCACGTGCATACCAAAGCGAGACCAATAACCCTGCAAGATGAAGCAACGAATGAATGTGGCCCTGAAAAGGTGGTACTCATCAGAAAGGAAGAAGAACGTGAACCCACTAATCCTCATTTCGAACAACCAAAATATACATTTTAATTTATCCCTAGAAAATTTCCTACTAAATAATTACAGCGATTTGTTGAAACACTTAAATGTGAATACAATTGAAAAGTATGATGACCCTGTTTTGTTTTTATGGAGAAACAACAGATCGATTATAATCGGAAAGAATCAAAACATTTGGAGTGAATGCAATTTAGAAAATATAAAAGAAGATAATGTCATTGTGGCTCGTCGATTCACAGGAGGAGGAGCAGTATACCATGATTTACAAAATCTTTGTTTCACTTTTTTGAATAATACTCTAAATACAGATAACAATTTTTCCATAATTTCAAAAACTTTGAAAAAGCACTTTGCCATTGATGCACAAAAGCAAGGAAGAAATGACATAATTGTAAATGATCGAAAATGCTCAGGTTCTGCATTTAAGAAAATAAAAAATGTGTTTCTACACCACGGGACTATAATGGTGAACCTAGAGAAGGACGTTTTAAAAAGATATTTAACTCCGGATAAGATCAAATATATAAAACATGGAGTGTCTAGTGTCAATGCGCGGACCATAAACTTGAAGGAGATAAATCCGAACATTACTTGCCAGAATTTATGCTGCGCGCTGATTAAGGAATTTCAAGCGTTTTACAAAAATGGGGTGTCCAACGAGGAGGGAGAAGCGAACCACGCTGCTACGCTAAATGTAGAAGACTACACTGGTGGGGACAAGGGTGCCACTCCATCCGAACAGTCGCACACGAATCTCAGCGGGAACCTCAACGAAAGGGAAAAGAACCTAGACAATTTAATCGACAACTCGTCACCCATTTCAAACCATTTTAATATCCATTACATAGACACAAATGAAAGCATTACGAAAAATCCAGAATTTCTAAAATATTTTAATCTGCTCAAGGATTGGGATTGGTGCTATGGGAAAACTCCCAAGTTTCAAAACCGACTATGTAAACAATTCAATTTTGGAAAGTTCGAAGTTTTTTTTAACGTATCGAATGGGATGATTAAAGATGGAAATATTTTTTCTGACTGCCTTGACGTCAACTTAGTGGAACAGTTAAAATTTATTTTTAACAACGATGTTAAGTATTCGAAGGACAGCGTTGCTTCTTTTTTACGCGATTTGCAAGTGGAGAATAAGGACACCCTGGCGGAAATTACCGAGTGGATTTTGCAGGAACTTTGAGAGGTGAATCTCGTTCGCGCTGGGGTGTGCTTTGTGACGTGCGCACGGAAAGCAAAGCTGTGCTTTTGTGAGGCTTCTTTTTTGCCCAAGAGTCAGCATCACCCACGGGGTGTGTCTTAGTGGGGCCCATCGTGCCCCCGTCCCGCATTATTACACATATGAACAGTGAGCATGTGGTACTCTGCCGCCAGCAGATCCCTCCCTCCGATTTAATCAACCGCAGCGTATTTATTCCACCTAGTTTGACATTATACTGTAAACTACACCCCTCCTCCTGCTCCCTACATACGCTTGCGCGCAAAGGCGAGTTACAAAAAAAAAAAAATGCGCGCACATTTATTCGTGCACGTGTTTGTAACTTATCATATACGAATTAAAAAAGCTAAGTACAAAAAAAAAAAAAAAAATCGTAAACATTAAAAAGAAGCAGTGGGGGAATGGCGTTTTGGTTAAAAACGGCAAGTGCATGTGAATGGCCCGACGAGCGCTTCGCGCGCATTCCATACCACCACCGCTGTCGCCGTTGCTACTGCTACTGCTGCTGCTACACTTATGCTGCGTGCTTCCGCCTCCGACGCGATGGGCCTTTCGTTTCCGCCCACATGGGAAAATTCCATGTCAAGTATATGTATTTATTTATACATTTATGTGCATTTTCCATTGCGACCTGTGAGCCCCCCACGGGAAACCCGCCTGACTTTCCCCTAGCCTTTCACCTCCCTTTTTTTTTGGGCCTTCCCCTTCTTTTTTTCCCGGCATTTTTCTCAACCGCGTGCGCGTCTTCCCCAGGGGCGTCATTGTCATCGACCGTTTCATTCGTGACATTCGCCTCGCTCGTCTCGTTCGTCACATTCGCCTCGTTCGTCTCGTTCGTCACATTCGCCTCGTTCGCCTCGTTCGCCTCGTTCGTCACATTCGCTTCATCCATTTCGATCGTCTCGTTCGTCTCGTTCGCTTCGTTCGTTTCGTTCGTCACGTTCACTTCATCCAATTCGATCGTCTCGTTCGTCTCGTTTGGCTCCCCTGCCCCATCCGCGCCATGCGCCTCGTTCGCCTCGTTCTCCTCGCGCGCCTCCCTACATTTCAAGTCCTCATCGCCGGTGCTCTCCGGGTAAAATTCATCGCTGCTTTTACTCTCCCCTCCAGGGCAGGTATTACCTTTTTGGAAGGTGTTCACTTCGGAGTCGTTACTGGTGCTTTTCTTGGGGGTGCCCTGCGTGTCTTCTTCTTTCTCCTCACTGTAGTGGCTTCCACTGGGGGATTTCTTTCCCGCCACGTCTTCCTCGTCTTCCTCGTTTTCCTTGTCCTTCTCGTTTTCCTCGTCTTCCAAGTCTTCCTCGTTTTCCTCGTCTTTCTCGTCTTTCTCGTTTTCCTTGTCCTTCTCGTTTTCCTCGCCTGCCTCGCCTTCTTCTTCTGCCTCGCCTGCCTCACCCGCGTGGTCCACCGCGTCCTTCGCTACCGCCGCTTCTCCCTCTCCCCTGTTGCGTCTGCGCAGAATTTCCTTCAAGTTTTGAAACTGGCGCAGCCAAGGCTCTTCCTCAAAGTCCACCTCATAATTCGATTCCTTAATAGCGTCGATTTTTTTTCTAATAAAATTTTCAGTCTCCTTTTGCAGCATTTCTGTTTTGGAGTTAAATTTAAAAGGACACCAAAAAATTGTTGGCTGGCAATTCGTACTAATAAAATTTTTCATTTTCTCGTAATGATTAATTAAATTTAATTTCATCAATTTTGCTTCATCTGTTTTTATGTGAGAGTCTACAGTTTTTATTTCCTTAATGTGTGTAATTATTTTTTTTTCTATATCATCAAGTTGGTGTTTTTCAAATTTTTTTTTTTCTTCCTGTAATTTCTGTTCCACTCTTTTATTTTGCATTTGTTGCCTGATAACCGTTTCGTTGCTTTTTTCTTGTTCCAGGGCATCCTTCGCTTTTTTCAGGTGCTCAAATAGCCCCACTTGCAGAAGCCTCCTGTTTCTCGTCACAGTCGTCTCATCTTCCTCTAGCTTGGGCTGCAAAAAAGTTGGTGCAAGGAAAGCGTTTATTCTTACGTAGCCAGCAACCGATGGATGTGCATGCAAGCTATGGGCGGTCTACGCTTATACGCACAAGCCCTCCCACTGCCTTCTTAACTTACCCGCTTCTCTACCCTGAATTCGGGAAAGTACTCCTAAAAATGGAGCGGAAAAATGGCAAAAATCGGAACAATGTCAAAAAAAAGCATAAAGTTGCATAAAATTGCAAAAAATTGCAAAACGTGGCGCAGCCGATGCGTTGGCCAGGTGACATTTTTCTTTAACGCTTTGTAGGGCTGGCTGAGGGGAGAGAGGTTCCACCTCAGAATAGGAAGGTTGGTTCCCCCCAATTTTTGCAGAGCCGTGGGAAGTTTGTCTTTCCTCGATGGAACCCCATGCCAACATGGAGAAATGAGTTGTTCCAAAAGGGTGCGCGAAAAACACCACACCAAATGTGCGCGCTTACCAAGTTCTCCCCGAAGAATCCCCGCTTCTGTCTTTCCCTTCTGTTAAGCTCCTCCTTGTCATCTTAAAAAAAAAAAAATATACCAAAATGGGAACAGCAAGAACAACATAGGACAATATGAAAACGAGTTAATCCGCCAAAGCTGCAGATGGGAACAAATTCCGAACGAACAAACTGAGGGGGGGAAGATCCCCTGGAGTGGTGGTGGCACGTTTTTTCAGGAAAATCCCCCCCTCCCTCAGCTTTGCTATGCCGTACATACCTGAGCACAGGTACGACAACCTATTCAGGTAGTTCAAAATTTTCGTTTTAATGGCATCTCTCTCCAAGTAGTTTTTTTTTATCGTTAACTTCAGTTTATCTTCCTCCGATAAATAGCTTTTCATCATAATGCTGAAGTATGTACTTTCCTCCTTTTATCGTTAAGGCATATTTCTGAGTCCCCTTGGGAATAAAATGTGGCGCCTAGCCTCTACTGGAATATTTTTATATATCAATAATTTTTTTGTATGACCAAGTCAGGTGATTTTCTTCTCCCCTCTTTAATGTAGCTATAATCATCCGTTAATCGTTCTTTCGCACGCGTACGTAACATGTATAAACATTGTGCAGAAGCATAAAAAGCGCTTCTTACCATCTCCCTCTCAACTTGTTTGCGCTTTTTCAGCTTATTTAAAAATTTGGAATGGCCAGATTTTCCAAAATTTATTCCTCGATATCGTTTCCCTATTCCTATCCTTATTCCTATTCCTCTTCTTTTTTTTTTTTTTTTTCAAAATGGTTTCCGCGTGGGTGTACTATCACGCCAGGGCAAGGAAAAAAAAAGAACGTACATGAACATATGCGCACATGCGCCTGCGAGAGCCTATGGCCTGGGGACAACATCCGGGGGAATTCTCTCATATACACGGGAGTATATCCTTCCCACTTCGTCATTTGGTTACTTGGCCACTTCGTCATTTGGCTACTTCGCCACTTCGTCATTTTTTTCCATGTCTGTAATTTTGTTTTCCCCCCCAAACCAAACCGCTCTACCTCCGCTGTTTTGCTTCCACGTCGGGGCCCCTTCGTTCATGGGAAGACCCAAAATCAGTCAGCCAAAACGACTGTGCCCATCAAAATGACGAAGGGAAAATTAACCAACAGCGGAGAACTCATTTACTGAGGGGCATTGAACAAATTGTAAGTGTGACCCCATGCGGGATTAATTTTTTTTTTTTCCCCCCTTCAATTTAGTTATTCCACCGTGAAGTGTAATCGGGGACATCCACTTCGTAGCTCCCACTCAGTGCGTATTTTTTTCCAGCTGAGAAAAACGTCGCGCAAAAGGACAAAATCTGTGCCAAATAATACCATACCTTTACAATTGAAAACAACGCACAATTTTTTTTTGGCGGCGAAACGGGGGAGAAGGACAAAGCACAGCGAGCTGCACATGTTCCCTATTTTTTTTTTTTTTTTTTTTTTTCTCGCTTTTGCCGCATGTAGGACTTAAAAAGAAAAAGAAGTTTTATACTTAAAAAGGAAAAAAAAAAAAAAAAGGCGGTATATGTGGAGGGGGACACGGGCACGTACAGAGTGAGAAAAAAATTACGTTCAGCGAGATTTTTTTTCCTCACATAGAAAAGAATCGGTTTCCCCGACCTGTCCTCAAGCAGCACTTTGTACTTTGCTCTATCTGTTTCGTTTCAAAATTATTGCTCTCAATTTTGCCGTACGATTACTACCTTTCTTTTTTCGCCTCACAATTAATGCTTCTCATCTTTGCCTTACACCTTTTCGCTGTTCTGCGGCGCGCAGGGCCATCACCCAAGGGGTGCATCGGACACGTACGCCCACGGCACTGCACACCCCGCACGCACGCCCACGCTACTTCACACCGCGCACGTACTTCCACCCCACGTGCTTCCACCCCACGTGCTTCCACCCCACGTACTTCCACCACACTTCACACCCCATCGGCCCCAGTTTCTATCTCGGGTATGTCCCTTTTGTCCAGTATGGTGACTAGGCTCTCCCTGCACATTTGCTCCTCCTTTAACGTCTTCGTGTTATTCAAGCACTTGCCACCATATATCAGTATCTGATTCTCTTCTTTTATTTGCAAAAATTTCTCTACTTGTTTGTGCAGCAGGTCGACTGAATCCATGTGGCTGAGTTCGATGCACTGCGTGGGAAAATTGCATCGAGGAAAAGGGAGAAGCCGATGTGTGTTAAGTTAAGGTGGCGACTCAGAACATGTTCATGTAGTACCGCAGGAATTTGTATTAACGAGTGACCCCGCGATATATTCTGCACAACCGAGTAACCCCAACTTACATGCACCTTCCCGGACTTCTGATGGAATAAATAAATCAAATAAGGCAGCGGTGCAGGTTCAGGCAAAATGTAGATAATTTCACCTGAACAAATTTTATAGTGTGCAAAGGTTTTATCAAGATCCATTAGTTGGTTTCTAATTTGGTATAGAAAACCATCCTGTTCATTAAGGATCCCATTCCGTGTAAGGACATCCCGAATTGTCTCATCTTCTTCATACTCCACTTTTTTTACAAAATTATTTGAACCCTTTATGTAAACTACGTTTGCTTCTTCGTTACTACTGTGTTCGCATATCTCCGTAAGGTCCTCCATTACTGGGGTGGAAGCTTCTTCTCCGATGGTGTTGAGCATCTCGGCCGGGGGGCAAGCATAAACGCATGCAGAGGGATGTGGGTAAAGGTACACACGCGAATGACGCCTTGGTATTTCCGTTGGTGGGAACTGGGAATACCGCGTCCCTTTGGATAATCTGCCCTCAAAAACAGACGCACCGCTGCTGGGGGGAAAAGGTGAAGCAAAAGGGAAGCAAAAAGGGAAGCAAAATGAACCCTTTTTTATTACCACTCAGTCGCACAAACGTGTGGTCAAAGCAAAGTGCACCACACGGTGCGGTTATGTGGTTATGCGGTTATGCCGTTACAGCGAGGCGACAACGGTGGGCCCACTTTTCCCGCGCCCTCAAAATGAAGATGTTCTAAAATGCATCTCATTAAAATGCCAACCCTCTCGACGTACTCCCTTTCACGGCACGTCTACTCTTAAGTGATTAGTTTGTAAAGGAAGAAAAATAAATAATGCGATGTGTTGCATATGGTGCTTCCGACGTGTTGCAGATGGTGCTTTCGACGTGTTGTAGATGGTGCTTTCGACGTGTTTCAGATGGTACTTCCCACGTGTTTCAGATGGTACTTCCCACGTGTTTCAGATGGTGCTTTCGACGTATTGCATATGATGCTTTCCCATCAATCTTAACTCTGCATAGCTGTGTAGTTCCTGTTCTGTACACCATGCAAGAGTTAAAAAAAGGAAATCATGCTCCCCACTCGTTGTGCTACTTGCATGTGCATCTTCGAAATTCCTACACATTTTTTTTTTCTTTTTATTTTGCAGCCGTTTGGGGGTTCTCCCGGGGGGATATTTATAATAGGGGCCAAATAAGCATATCTGAAAGAAGGGTTTAACGGGTTTAGATCACGGTAAAAAGGGAACCACCCAGGAAAGGCACAAGAAGAGTGGCACTCAGAGTGGCAATCACAGCGGCAATAGGAGCAGCGAGGAGGTCCGCTCCACGATCCGCTTTGCGATTCATTTTACGATTCATTTTACGATCCGCTTTACGATTCATTTTACGATCTGCTTCACGATCCGCTTTACGATCCTCATGACGGACGAACCGTGTACCGTGGCGCTGGGATTTTTTTAGCGCCCCCTTGCCTTTCTACGCACGGGGCCACGCTCTACGTAGGGCCACATGCCATGCCACGGTGCATCACATATAGTGGCATCTTTTTTTTTTTTTTGTCACTTTTAAAATTCACTGCATCGAACCTGGCGTTGTTTTTGATGTGTCCTCCTTGGGGGGTTTCACAGCAAAGACGCGCAAAATAGCAAAGGGGGAAGCGTCGAAGTGGGCAAAATGAAAAGGAAAAAAATTCCGTGGAGCCCACTAGCCGACGTTGTCGCTCCCCATATTTTGATAAATACACTTGAAATTATCATCGCAACGGGAAGTGATATTTATTTTTCTTTTTTTGTGAGTTCAAAAAAAAAAAAAAAATATAGGTGCACATACCCTTACACATTTTATGCATATGCATATGCAAATGGCAAATACGAGGAGGGGAGGCCAAAGCGCATTGCATTTTGAACAAATTGCAGAGTTTTTTTTTTTTTTTTTTTTTAACTCATTTTAAATTTTCTATGAAGAGGGGAAAAAAAAAAAAAAAAAAATTTAACCAAAAAAAGGAAACTTTTCACCATTTTGAGGAATCCCTTTTCCAGCCGAATTGCATTACTAAATGTTTCTCACGAGTGGAGGGCTCCCCCCTTTTTTTTTTTATCATATGAAATGTGTGAAGGAAGTAGCATGAATTGGGGATACTTTTAAAGGAGAGAAATGAATGAAGAAGGCACGCACATGTGGCATTCCTTGCGTCCCTTTTTTGTTCACAAATCAAGACAAGGGAAAAGTTACATTGGGAAGTAAGTTTAGTGGGATGTTCTTCCTATAAGTTTCGTCATGTCTTCATCGATTTTCCACTACTTGTGCGAAAATGAAACTGTCCTTTTCCATGCGTTAGCGGCCATCACTCCGCCGCAAAGCATATGAAAGTCACACAGCTGAAAAGTCAAACTGAGACAACAGGTAAAAAGAAGAGTAAATATGCTCACATGATAAATAACGGAGTGACCAGCGTAAAGTGTCATCCCATGAAATGGGGACATCTCAACTTATCACCTTTGCTGGTTCGCTACATTCTCCCACCTCGCGTGGGGTTAAGTACTCTTTCGATCATCTTAGACCGATTTGCTGGCTTGCACGATTAAAAAAAAAAAAAAACTCTGCAACGGGAATGGCTAGTCGTAATATAAATGGCTAGCCATGACAATTGTTTTTTTTTGTGAAGATATGCTAAACGGGTAAGTTGCATTTGCACCATGTGGTCATCAACTCGAGGGCAGAACAGAGAGTCAGGGTTATTTTTATTTTCTCAAAAAAAAGCGGTAAAAATTGGCCTACCATTTTGTGAAACAATCGCGTGTAAGATGGTTCGACGCGTTTTGTTCGCTAAAATAAAAGTGGGAAAGATAAAAAAAAAAAAAAATTGTGGAGAACAGTCCCCCCGGTTTAAATGGGTACCCCTCCGTTGGCACAAACAGCGTTCCCAAAATTGTTCCCTTCTTTTTGTCAACCGAGTGAAAGGAAGGAATCGCTCACATTGCCCTTTCGCTGGGGAAGGAGAAGGAAAAAATAAAAAAAAGCAAAAAAGCAAAAAAAGCAAAATAAACAAAAAAGCAAAAAAGCAAAATAAACAAAATAAACAAAATAAACGCATTGCTGCACAAAGGCGTAACTGTAGAAACGAGTGCGCCATACGTACCACGAGAGGCAGATCACTCCAACAGATTGCTCGGAAAACATAAAATGATGTATACTATGGCATAGCAAAGCTAACTTCAAAACGCATTTGTTCGAGACGAAATCAAACGAACGTGTGCGGATTTTTATTCACAAAATGCACAAGTCAAAAAATATCGAAAATAAGGTTCGTCCAAAAAGGAGCAAATTATGAGTTGCCGTCATGTGCAAACACAAGCTACTTTTCCGTTCCGCTTTTGTACGACCTCTCCCCCGAGAGAAGAATCCTCTCCAACGTATGCACATATGTCACCCCCTTTTTTTATGACCCCCAATAGACCATCTTAGTCGAAGAGGTTGTCCGAGATTTTGATAAAAATGAAGTTTTCGAGGAGATAACCGCCAAGTTTACCTGGGAGCAAGGTACAAAAAGGAAGTGGCACCGCTGTGTGTAGAAGTTTTGTGTCGAAGCTGCGTATCGAAGCTGCGTATCGAAGCTGCGTGTCGAGCCAGTTGCGTGCCCCCCATTTGGACCTCTACACGCGGCGCCAATTCACCCACTTTACAGACGTTGAGCGATCATGGAACCTGCTGGTGGAAAACAACGGCATTCTGCAACACGTGAGTCAAGAAAACTTGGAAGAAAAATGCAAACAAAAATATAAAAAGAATCAAGTCTGCGCTTTGAGGAAAGGAATATTCAGGTTCGTCCTGCGTGTCTGTACGAGGGGTGGGGGGTTATTTTTTAGCTCGCCACAGATTGGTGGGTCCGTTTGGCATGGACTCGTCGGAATTGTCTCTCCCCATGGGAACATACGTAATAAGGTACCTTTCTACATATATGAGTGCATACGTTTATTGTCCATCCCCCCACAGGCATATAATCATTTTGTTCGACATGTCCAGCAGCATGAAAGAGAGGGACTTCAAGCCTGACCGGATAAACGTTGTCCTCGAGAGTGTGGAGGTAAAAGCGACGTGGTGACACCTCATGGGGAGAGAGAAACCCCCCGTCTGTGTGTTTTTCACCTCAGAATGGCGCGCATGATCAGATGGTCGCATGATCGCATGATCGCATAATAACATGATCACATCCTCACATCCTCACATGAACAGTATGGGGATAAAAATAAGTTGAGGATAAAAATAAGCGTACTGTCTCACTCGTGATGTGCCACATCTCTCATAAACTCTTTCTCCTTTTCCCCCCTGGTAGAGCTTCCTGACCAATTTCTTCTTCAAAAATCCGGTGGGGCACGTCGGAGTTGTGGCCCTGAAAAACAGCTCCGCCAAATTAATCCAGCCCCTGACGTCCAACATGGATGATATTATGAAGGCACTACTAAAGGAGAGGAGTATGGGTCTGCAGGGATCTCCCTCTCTACAGCAGGGACTTGAAATTGCACACGATTTGTTGATAGACATTCCACTTTACGGAACGAAAGAAATTTTAATAATATATGGGTCGATAAGAACATGTGATAAAAAAAATATTCTAAATATTCTAAACCTAATAGTTAAAAATAACATGCATGTAAACTGCGTGTCGATTGCTCCAGAAATGCATATACTTAAACACATATGTGAGGAGACAAATGGGGCATACAAAATCTGCATGACGAAGAATGCACTGTTGAACGAAATGAACAATGTCACGGAGACCCCTCTGTGGATGAGTGGAATGGAACCACAACTTATTCATATATGCTTTCCTGTAAAGAAAAAAATTAGCACACAAATTATGTGTTCCTGTCATAATCAATTAAACACCGATACTTATATATGCAACTTTTGCAACAGTTACACCTGTAAGATACCATCCAAATGTAAAGTCTGTGGGATGCATTTAATTTCGATGCATGATTTGTCTCACATTACGAACAACCTTCAAGGTTCTCCGCTTTTTCTTGAAATTAAGAATGAGAAGGATGGGCCTAGTGTATGTGTTTCGTGCAATAAGAGGCTCTACGATAAGGTGTCCCAATGCTCCAAGTGCAAAAATATTTTCTGTCTCGGTTGCGATTTGTACATTCATGAAGATTTGAATCAGTGTCCCTTCTGTTTGATTCTCGATACGTGAGTTGTGCTTACTGGCGGTTGATTGGAGCAGGAGAGCGGCCAACAGAGCGGCGAACAGAGTGGCCAAGAGAGCGGTCAACAGAGTAACGCAACAGAACGACCAACTGAGCGGCCAACAGAGCGGTCAACAGAGTGGCCCAAGTCCCCAACCAAGCGGCGGGAAATGCCTAGTCAAGCGCAGCGGTAACCTGCACGGTACACACTCCCCGACCGAAACTCTATTTGTTATCCGTACCCGCACAGGAAGCAGAATCAATGGGGAAGATATGTCATAAACCATTTCTCAGTAGGGTTCACCAACTAAGAACTGAAAAATCATGCAGTACACATATACATCGGTGTCCCCTATCATTGATTACATATGCGTAGAGGCAGCCTATCTATGTGCATGCACCTGTTTAAAACTGTTTTTCCTTTTTTTTTTTTCGTGACCCCTCACGGTGATACATCCCGTTTTATATTTCCTATTTGTTCCATTTTTTATCATATGTTACACTGATGCTAACGATTAGCTATTACCATTATAGTTGTCACCATTTATCGTTTGCCTTTTTTTTTTTTTTTTGCGGCGCGACCATCAACTGAGAATAAGTAAAATCTCCCCCCCCTTGTTTCAACACAGCTAGCCACATTGAGCATTATGAAAAGAACACATATTATGCACCCATGGTAGGAAAAAACGGGACAGGCGAAAAAAATATTATCACTAACGAGACAACCCCCCGAAGGACGCACAGCTACAGTTTCACATGAACGGTGTTTTTCGAACCTTCCCGTAACATCATGGTGTGTGCCAAAAAAGTTAAGTCATCATTATGGTGAACTAATGGAATATTTCTTCTCATTAAAAGGGGATGTGTGTGTGTGTGTGTGCTTACGATTCCCTTCATATTTAGTTTATTAAAAAAAGGGAAAATGACAAAGGTAGCGGTGGGTGGAAGAAGCCCTAAATTTTATTTTCTCCGCGAGGAGTCTGTGTGTCATCGATGATCGCAATCCATTTGGAGATATTCCTTCCACTGAAACGTTTGTAGGAAAAGGGATTAGCAGTGGAGTTATCAAATGTTATCATTTTTTTTCTGTGACGAATGTGTGAATGGTCACACCGTCACGAGTCACTGCCGGTGAAAGTGCCACTCTTGGGGAAGCACACAAACTACAGTTGCATATTTTTGTAGAAAAAAAAAAAAAAAACG
>NC_020407.1:662267-664966 GCF_000321355.1 Plasmodium cynomolgi strain B
CATTTGCACAAGATTAGAGAAAGCAAAATGATTCTTCATGACTGGAATGAGAGAAAAAAAAAGTGAACAAAAATAATGCATAAAACAAAACAAGGGACGAGTGAGCGAACAGGGGAAGAAGCGAAAGGAAGTGAAGCACCAATGTAGCAATCACACGCTAACGATCTAACGAGCGAACGAACAGATGTGAAGCGTTGAGCGCCAAAGCGAACTTTCAAAGAATTTGCTCAGAGGAGCCATTTTGCTGAAAGCGCATGACCCACCCGGGCGCAGCCATTTGTCAGCAAAGCCCCAGAACATTGGACTGCGCTCAAAGAAAGCCCTCACGCATGTAATATTATATACGTGCATATTTACATGCACAGATACGTGTGCACCGATTTTTATGTATCTACGTGTTCGCACTCACATATACTTGAGCGCAGTTGCGCCCCCTCGTCTTCTGGCCACCTCCGCATTTTATCATTTCACCCGAGCAATGCGTAACTCCGTTAAAGTCGATTAGAAGCACAGCCTGCGTGGAAAAACAGCCAAAGAGGAGTTAAACAAAGAACCATCGAACATTGACAGAACAACTCTTAATTTTCAACTCGTGGATTTTCCCTCGGAATTCTTCAACCGGTGTTCGTTGCTACGATGACTTGTTGCCTTAGAGGCGAAGTAGCACTGTAGAGTAACACCCCCCACCCAACCCACTTAGTAGAAACGATTTAGAGGCAGGGAGGAGTGCACCCTCTACAGTATACAGGCACAGGTCTCCCATTTGAGTCTCTCACTTTGCCAGCATATCCCCCCCCACACGTTCGCAATAAGATAGAAGGACATGTGAGATATTACCCCCCACCGCTAACATTCCCAATCGCTGACACTCCCCATCGATAACACTTCCCCACGCTAACTCCCCCCCTTGAAATGCATCTTTTTTTTTTTGAAAAAAAATCAACCACATGGTAAGATACAAGTGGACCCAGTTAAACGAAGCAACAACAAAAGCGATCAGCAAAAATGGCAGGAACGTTAAATTTAAAAGAATTAAAAGACGAACCGATTTTATTCTACGAAAATGCATTAACTTATGTTTTTTCTAATGCAAGGGATGATAACAAAAAAGATATCCCTGCATGTGTAATTTACCCAAATGAGACAATCAAAGTTGGCTTCCCAATATATTCTATAAAAAATATTAACAAAAATGAAAACGTAATAAACGATACAGATGTACAAACAAACAGGTTCAATGAAGAACCCCTGATTACATATGCATCTGAGTCTAAACATATTTATCCACTCAGAGTTAAAGTTTATTACAGCGTCCTCTACATGTTAATAATTTCTGAACTTTTTGCTATGATCTTTTTTAAAGGTAAGCATTCCAAGCGTGTGTATAGCGCACTCACCGTTATTCTTATACACCCCTATGTTGAATAACGTGCAATCTGTCGCGAATGGGAAGTGGGCGCCGCTTATTTTACGTCACCGCGCAGTCTGCACACAGGCATGTACACGCGTATGCTCACGTAGAGTTACTTACACTCACGTAGAGTTACTTGTACTCACGTGGACCTACTTATACTCACCTGTACACACCCTTAACGAGTGCATCCCTTTTCACTCATTCCTTTTTTTTTTTTTTTTCCCTTCCACCCCCTCCCCACACAGACAACATAAACCGCACCACCACCGGAGAAATAAACGGAGGACAAATTTTTATATTTCTCTTTATGGCCCTCTCACACATACTTGTTATATTATCCAAGTTTCGCAAAATCAGGCCCTACGTATTTGATATGTACACTTCGCTGAGTTTATTTTTTTTTATATTATCCATTTTAACAATAAATTGTTTTAGTAGCTCTTTGATTTCCCTGTTGCAGTTTTTTATTTTTTTTTTGCATGCCAAGATTGATTATTACGTGATGCCCCACTCGTGCGTCGTTCCCCCCTGAGCGGAGCAGCGGGCGGCAGCGGAGTAGCAGCGGAGCAGAAGCGAGGTTGGTCAGCACAAATGGGCCACTCAAATGGGCCCTCAAATGGGGTGCCCAAATTAACCCTCAAATGGGCCACTCAAATGAACCCGCAAAGTGCGCGCCACAAGATAGTAAAGACAAACGCAGTGCACACACCATAAAGTTTCAGTTTTAATTTTAATTTAATTTGTTCCATTTTATTATAATTTTTTTTTCCAAGTGTTTAAAGTTTTTTCTTTTCGTTTTCACCGCCTGTTTGTTTTGTGCCCCTGGGCGCGCGGCCCCCCCCAGTACTACCCCCCGTTGAGACGCGGCAAAAAGGGGAGTAGGAGTACATGGAGTAGCGCGAGTAGCGCGAGTAGAGGCAGCAAAGAGAGCTCCTCTTTCGCCCCCATTTTCCGCGTCCCATTTGCCAATGCCAAAACTAATGCCGGCCTAACGCCCTGGGGTCCTCATAAAAAAACTACACAAATGGAATATCCCCCATATTTTGTTGAAGCGCGTCCTAGTCATGTTACCCCAAACATAGGCGGGGAAAGGAAGCACTGACGTGTTCGCTTTGCCCCCGCGTAAAATAGACAAGCCTCCGCATCGGCATGGGCATCCGCGTGGACATCCGCATGAACGTCCGCGTGGACATCCGCATGAACGTCCGCATCGACACCTGCTTCTATGCGAAAAAAAAAAAAAAAGGGCTAACAAAACCACGTTGACTAAAAATTGTTACTTTTT
>NC_020407.1:665036-670888 GCF_000321355.1 Plasmodium cynomolgi strain B
TTTTGTCTTCACCGGGTTGGGCAGAGGCGAGCATATTTGTTCCCCTCAGAGGTAACACGATTAGAGGTACCCCTTCACCATAGGGGGAGGAGAGACTCACTATATAACGCACTTTTCAGATTGGCCCCTACATTATTGTGACGAGCTAACCCCATTTGGAAGGGCCAAAGACACACAATACAGTGTAGTGAACCCCCCGCGAATGTGGATAGGTCCTAAAAAGTAAGGCGAACTGAACGAGGAGCTACTTGGTGACGCATCGGATGCACCCTTTGGGGCAGTGACACAGGGGAAAGCGCACACATGTGTGGTACACGCAATTGAGATTGCGATATATATGGCACGTGGGGCACAGTGCACACATGCCGCGCAAGGTAGCCACGGCGCGGACATAACAAACCGCGATTTCGCCATCCCAAGGTTCGCCACTTCCACGCCTCCACGCTTCCGCTTCTACACCTGCCGCTTCTTCACTTCGTCACTTCTTCACTTCGTGACTTCTTCACTTCTTCACTGCGTGACTTCTTCACTTCGTGACTTCTCCACAATTCGAGATGCACCTGGGTCGCGCGAAGAAGAACGCCGAGGAGGAGTTCCTGTGCAAGGGGGAGTACAAGCAAGTGTACCTGTGCCTGGACCGAAGCGAAGGCAATGACGCTGTAAAGATAGACATCAGTTATGACAATAACATTCACGATATTCTACAGCTGGGTAGAGAAAAATACAACACACAAGGAGAGTACATCACAGACTCATGCGGAAATATCATACAATCAATTACAGACATAATTGACGGAGACACACTCTACCTAAACGATCGAAAAGAAAAACTAACCATGCATAGTAAACTGAAAAATAACTTAATAGTAAATGATTACATCGTCCAAAAAAGAATCGGTTCAGGTGGATTCGGAATCGTGTTCCAAGGGATACACATACAAACAAAACAAAAAGTAGCCTTGAAATTTATCCCCAAAAGTAACTTCCTAGATGTGACAGATGTACATAGAGTCTTCATAGAAATACAAACCTTACGAGGTCTCATTCATAATAATATCATAAAAATGTATGACGTAAATCATTTCGAAAATTATGTTTGTCTAATTATGGAATATGCCATTAATGGAGACTTAAAAAATTATATACTTAAAAATAATGGATATCTCTCTGAGAAGGAAGCTCACAATCTCTTCATACAAATAATCAAAGGAGTATACTACTGTCATTCTAAACACATTGTACATAGAGATTTAAAGCTTGAAAATATTTTACTCGATAAAAATATGACTTGCAAAATTGCAGACTTTGGATTATCTGACTTTGTTAATGTTGATCAGAATATTAAAACGGAAGCTGGTACAAAAGCTTACATCGCTCCAGAAATTATTTTCAACCAAACGATTAACTACTCCGTCTTCAAGTTAGACATTTGGAGTCTTGGTATTCTCCTCTACATCATGACACAAGGATTCCCTCCTTTTAAATACGTCGAAAATGATATAAAATATTTTGATAGCAGTACACTTAACTATCCGAATGATATTTCTGATGATTTGAAAAATTTAATTTCTCTCATGCTGAACGTCGACCCTAATAAGCGCCCCATCATCGTCGAGATTCTCAACCACCGCTGGTTTGGGAACTACGCACAAGGGGGGTAGAATGAAAACAGGGCTCCATTACACCCACCACAAAAGATGGGGGGAGGGGAGAGGACATCCCCCTAATCCCAAGTACCATTCAAAACAGGGTTCCTCTACACCCACCACAAAAGATGGGGGGAGGGGGGGGCATCCCCCCCCATTAGAGCTGTGCGTAGATCAAATCGATTCGATTCCCACGGCACTCGCTCCATATGCTGTGAAGCAAATGAACCGTCCTGAAGTTCTTCCTCCTCAAGTACCTTGCCTTCAGCACGCTCTCTCCCAAGGGGTACCCACCAGAGCTTGTGTTTAGTGCACTGTAAAGAAACACAGCGTATCGCCTACTCATGTGTTCGAAATATATGTCAATTAGGAACCCTTCAAAATCATATGCCTTCTTAACACATTCGAAGGGATGATCCCGTTGGCTACCTCTTATATGCGCGTCTGCCTCTTGCACTCCCCTGTCGAGTTTCTCCCCCTCTCCTGCACTTTTCGCCCCCACCAACGTATTCTCCTTGCACATCGCATCAACCACATCGTCCGCGAAACTGTGCAGATACTCCGCAATCTGAAATCGCCAATAAGGTTCACTAACCAAGTGAAACACCCGCAACGTGTTGTAAGAATCTAACATGGATGAATCGATCAGATTGACATAAGACAAAGAAGAATACAACAAACAGCAACGAGAGTCTCCCAACTTTTCCATATCAATTGCACGCAACATACATTTCCAAAAATTGGCGTCTAAAAATTTGTTAACACAATAACACCATAAGATGTCACATATTTCGTGGTGAGAAAACTGGTGCATCCGTTGCAAAATTTCATACTGCAAAGAACTGAGAAGGGTATACGATGCGTAGAAGTACATGTTTCCATAGGCATAAGCTATTTTGGCGATCTCCTGGGGGGACAAGTCACTTTGCTTCTTCAGTATGGCCGCCTGGATCAGACTGTGCAGTTCTCTGCTGCCACTCCGAACAAGCGAGTAGGCATAGCACAAGTTTGACAAGTCTTCCGATGTGAACAGGTTTAGGAACGTCCCTTGTACGACACGAACTTTTGGATGTCCCTCAATGGTGCTACCCCCCTTTTCAGTACCTCCCCCCATACGCAACAGGTGCCGCTCAACCGCTTCATGCACTTCCGTGTCTACTCGCCCATCCCAACTCACCGTCCGCCCAACGGTGATTGCTAACCCAAGCACACTGTTGGATAGTTGCTTGGGAGTCATACCCTGATGTAATTCCAGGGCTCTCTCCTTCAACTCGAAATATAACTCATTGCTGAATCTCACCTGGGGGTTCTTTCCTTCGACCGTACTGTAAGCCCAAATGAGCATACTAACAGTGCTGGCGCTAAAATTTTTTATATTTTCCAAAATTACCTTTTCGCTCTTTATCAGCAAAAAAGGGGAATCCTTAAAATACTTGGCACTCGTCCATATTCCGTTCAGCAGTACAGACAGGGGGATGCCAGCCGCGGGTTGCCTTTCTCCCTTTCCTTCCACGTCCAGCTGGTCCAGCTGGTTCAACTTGTCCAACTGGTTCAACTTGTCTAGCTGGTTCAACTTGTCTAGCTGGTTCAGCTTGTCCAACTTATCCAACTCGCCTTTCTTCTGGTAACCCCCCCCCGCGGGCACAGCTTCCCTTCCTGCTGCCCCCCCCTCATGTGAAAACATACCAACTATGGCCTTCACAAAATTACACATCAAAACATCGTCAGCCGCATTCATATTTCTGGAGTACAAAAAGAAGAGCTTCACCAACTGTTCCTGCGTCAGATTATTATACCTTTTATACACTTCTACTTTTAAGTCTCTAAAAATCTGAATATGTTTGTAATTATTACTGCTTACGTATTCGAGAATTTTTACAAAATTTTCATTACTCATTGATTTTATCTTAATTTGAACTAAGCTTAAGTACGTTTCTAAGAAGTTCTTACTTGCGTATCTGCCTATATGATGAATGTTTTTCTCCTTATTGGAGTTGTTCAAATATATGTAGCCTACTTTGACTAGGGAGTCTTCATCCAGATACTTGACACTTTGCAGGATGACATTTTCTGCTAACAGGCTGACTTCCCTTATGGACAGTAGGTTGATCCGTTTCGTTACATAGAGATAGTTAATAATATCTTTGCATGAAAAAAAAAAAATCTTTTTATAAATTACGTTTAGCACATTTCTGTACAACTCTTCGTACTTTTTTGTCATGAAGGACGATACGTAATCCTTCCATGTGCTCTCCTTAATGTTCAATTTTTCTATATACTTCACGTAGTTAAGGTGTATTTCCATCAGTGTGTTAAGATTAACCTGGGGAGCAGAATAACTGCTTGCGCTGTGGTTAGCAGTTCCGTCTAGCTGGGAAGTATCTACTACATCTACATAGGTGTGTTCTTCTATGTGGTGCATATCTCTCTTCGTCTCCTTCAATCCTTCAGAACCATCCCACGTGGGATGCTCCTTACCTTTTTCATGGCTTACACGGCTGGGTGGACTACTCCCCCCGCTCTCGAACATTCTATCACAACTGCCATTTTGTTCATCACTTTGCTCAACATTTTGCTCATCACTTTGCTCATCACTTTGCTCAACATTTTGCTCATCATTTTGCTCATCATTTTCGTAAAATATAATTTCATTCTCCCCTACTGTCGCTATGCCCCTCTTACGACTGCTACGGCCATACCTCCCCACCCACTCATCTACGTACTGGTCAAGGGTCACAAATCTGAACTGTGGATTGTCCAGCCTCAAAATGTTGCAAGATTCGTACGTTTTGTAAAAATTAGAAAAAATAATTTCATACATTTTAAATAGCAAATACACATATTCATGATTTTTCATTTCGTTAAAATTGTTATCAAAATAGTCTTTCACGTCATCCATACTGTTGGAAAAAAATACACTACGTAGATTTTCATTATATTTACTACTGCCATCTCTCCCATGGGGGAGGAACTTTGGTGGCAATGCTCCCTTCAGATTTACACCCTCAGAACTATCAGTATGCTTCACATCTCCTTGCAAGGTGCTGCATTCGTATATGCTTCTTGCGTATGCAAAATTCTTCACTCTTATTTTGACTGCTCTGCGGAGGGGGTTCCTCAGCAAGGCTACATTGCTTATCCGCCCTGCATGGTTCAGCTCAAGTCGTTTTTTCAGCAGGTACATTTTAGGCTTCTCAAGTGGTACGTTGTAAAAACGCCGAGCGTGGAAAATGTAGAAAAAGGGAAGGGGCGTGCGTGCCTTCCCTCTGTTAACATGACTGAGAAGTTTGCGAACGTGCGATCTGCTGCGTCGTTGCTGCGTTGTTGCCGCGTTGTTGCTGCGTTGGTCCCCCGTGTAATGTTCACCCTGTGTTCCTGTGCCCCACATGTTGCCTCCGCTCCATTTGCGTTATTTTGCCCTTTTGTATTTTTTTCTTACATTTAAGCTTACATGATTGCTCCTCCTTGTGCACAAAATAAACACTCGGTGTGGGGATCGCCATCATTTTAGCGGTGCCTGACCTCTTCCCTTCAAGTATGCAGAAGAAAAAACAAAAAAACGTAAACAATTAGCAATGGCGGCGACAGCAAAAGCGCAGTAACAGCGGCGCGTTTACTTTTGCAACTGATGTGCTCACTTCAGAAATGCATCAAAAAAAGGCTAAAGATAAACCAATTTATGGGCATATTTTCTCACATTTTTGCAAAGTATGAATTTTTTTTTTTTTTTTACGATGAAAATTTCCCACGAACGGTTGCTACTGAGCACTTGTTGTGTGCAACAGTCTGCGCCCTTGTTCAGAAGAGACTAATAAATTCTACAGTGTGTGCAGGGTGAGTATCCTTAAAAGGCATGGAAGGAGCTTCAAATTGTCTTACAAATTTGCATTTATGTGTGCATATCTGCAGAGTCTCGAGCAACTTGGTAAGTACCCTCTTTCCTGCGACACAATGGATGGACGGTTATCCCAACGCAGTGTTTTCATCCCCGCATCGCCCCTTCCTGCAAAATTATACACTGCAGCATCACAACGCATGTAACGGCATCGAACGAGTACAAACTGAAATAATCAAAAATAAACAATGAGGAAACAAAAATCATGTAACCCTGGAAAATAAATATTTTTCCATTCACTGTGTATGCCTTGAAGTGTTCACGTTCACACCTGCGCACGCTTAAAAAAAAAAAAAAAAACAAACAACTTA
>NC_020407.1:670918-679233 GCF_000321355.1 Plasmodium cynomolgi strain B
ATATTGCTGTTCAGAATAAAATACTTAATTTTTTTTTTTTTCATATTGCTGTTCAGAAAAAAATACACATTTTTTTTCTTTTTTTACCTTGCTGTTCAGAAAAAAATACACATTTTTTTTTTTTTTTTACATGGCTGTTCAGAACAAAATGTCCATTTTGTTTATTTCACTTTAGCATACTCCATTATAGCATCCTCCCTTTTTAGCGTCCCCCCTTTTTAGTATCCCCTCTTTAGCATCCCCTCTTTAGCATCCCCCTCTTTAGCATATTCCATGTTAGTACGTATTACTTTTTTTATTTCCCCCAACCCAAACGCGGACTATATCAAGTTAACTGCTCAGAATAAATCGCACTTTTCATTTACCCCCGCGTTGTGAATGCTTTTCCCTTCACGTCCTTTTATCCCGTTAACAACTCGTTCCAACCTTGTTTCTGTGCTTTTCCGCAACGCAACTTGGCGTGGCAGGGTGTGGGCACCAAGAAGAGTGTATTATCACTGAAACGAATTTTTTAGAAAGGACAAAGTTGCTGGTCGTTTCCGGAGTTAAAACCGTGGTTCTTCTCCCACCGCCGGACGTTAAATGGAGAATTATTCTTACAGTTCTGGGGCAGGGAAAATGATACCGTCAGAACAGAGCACCAGCAACGTAGTAAGCATAAAAATGGCTCTACAAAAATGTAGCACAATAATAGAACAAAGAAATAAAAATGCTCCTTTTTTTGCCTAAGTCGATGATTCCCACATTTGAGACAAACCGTTGGGGGAAGGAGGCAAACACATTTTGCATTTCCCCCAAAACAACGTATTTGATTAGATCCCACCTTTCCACCCTATTCAGCCAAGCAAGAACTCGTATAAGCAGCGAGACAGCACGAATCTGCGCAACGGCACAATTCTACGCGATGGCGCAATTCTACGCGATGGCACGAATCTACGCGACCCCAAGGACCACGCAGATTACAGTTTGTACGAACACCCTGGGGATATTAACCTCGTGGATCAGAATGGGTACGTCCTAGAGGAGACTCCCTACTACAGCCATGGAGAAATAAACACCACCCCCTCGATGAACCTGTACCACGGTGGAGACATGTACGTAATAAATGGAAACAATAGTAAAGACTTAATGGCAAAGACAAATAACACCTTCAATATGGCAGGAACTATACCATTGAAAGGGGCAACAAATTATGACCATATAAATTCGGCCCTAAATCTCAACCAAGAGAGTTACTATAATCCATACCAAGTGAGTAACAACTTTGTCCCCAACAGCGAAAATGTGAAGTACGAACTGAAGGGTGAAATGGATGGAGAGTATATAATTCCAGAGATGAGCACAAAGATGAATAATTCATACGTGGTGAATGTAAACAATAGTAGCAATATAAGTGGGAAAATTGGGCAAAATGGTATTAATGGCTATATCGATTCAGACAGCTATACCAATTTGTATGAACATGGGAGTGGAAATAATAGTGTACCTGTGATGAATGGCATCTCTAGTATGCCTGATGTGGAAAATATGACTAGAGCGACGCACCCCCGTGGACTGGGCAATGTAAATTACGATTTGCTCATGCAGAACTACAACGCTGCTTTGTGCAATAATATAAATAGTGTGAGCAGCGTGGGCAGTGTGGGCAACGTGGGAAGTGTGGGCAGCGTGAACAGCGCGCAGAACCTGGCCAGCATGGGTTACCTGGGCGGTTTGGACGTTTCCCCCTTGAAGGTGCAGCCGTACGGCGCGAGTTTTAACAGCGCCATTTATGGCGGCGCTAATTATGGAGGCGCTAATTATGGAGGCGCTAATTATGACGGCGCCAATTATGCCGGTGCCAATTTTGAGGGTACCAATTTTGGGGAGGCCAATTTGGGGAGTGCCCATTTCGGGGGTGCCCATTTTGGAGCTACCCCTTTCGGAGGTTCCCATTTTGGAGGTGCCCACTTGGGAGCTACCCCTTTCGGGGATGTCAATTTTCAGCCCCTCCCCAAGGACGAGTTCCCCCTGCTGTTTGACAAGCACAAAGGAGCGGACCTGTTAGACGAGCAGGAAGGGAAATACTCAAAGCTTAGAAGCACCAACCACGCGGAGGGAAGTCATGCCCACAAACACCCCACAGATCAGCTACAAGCAATACTATGTCTACAAAAACTAGAAGAAATCCCCACCCCATTCATGAACCTCAAAGACGTAAAATATTCAGTCAGCGTTTACTTTAACTCCTATGATGATATCCTGGAAAAATATCAATCCCAATTTTACAACTGTAAAATGAATGAATCGAATACATATGCAGACTGTGATTTGAAAAACGAAATAATAAAATTACCATTCAACAAGGAAGAATTTATTTTCCTAAAGGTCATAGAAACGTCAGTGTACAAAACGGAGGTTACTGGCCGATTGCAACTAAAAGTGGAATCTCTTTCGCAGGAATATCCTTTGAGAATTCCTATAATAGGAGATGATGGAAATTCCAAAGGATTTTTAATTATGAATTTTTTTATTACCTCGTCTTACTATGATGTAAAAAATGATTTGCTCATAACTGATCAGTCATGTCTACCTAGTCGGGCCAAGTCTACCAGAATTCGGAGAAAAAATAATGGCTTCCACTTTTTCGAAAATTTTACCAAATGGTGTTGCGAGATAACGGATCATCACATGAACTAGCCGAGTGCGACCTGCAGGTCACGCCAGCGTCCCTCCCCGCCCGTTCGCCCCTTCGTTTGTCTGTCAGCTTGTTTGTCTGTCAGCTTGTTTGTCTGTCAGCTTGTTTGTCTGTCAGCTTGTTTGTTTATCAGCTTGTTTGTTTGTCAGCTTGTTTGTTTGCTTACTTGCTTTCTTGCTTTCTTGCTCGCTTTACTTCGTTCGGTGGCTCCATTTATGCACACATTTCATTTTACTTTTTTTTTTCGTTGCATGCTCCAGTGACTCTGTCTCTCATTTGTAATTAAATTGCGCGTCTTAGAGCGGTTGGCCTGCGATTGCGTCCCTCCTCCCCTCGCACAGGTGTGCCCGCGCCCGCTTGCGGGGGAAGTGAAAGGGAAGACCGCCAATAACACACATATGCATAAACATGATCATACGTATGTGTATATGTCAACACTTGTGTGCCTCCTTGCTGGCTGTAGAAAATAACCCCGTCTGTGACTCTTTTTTTTTGAAATTTTTAGAATTTTTTTTTTTTTTGCAGTACTCTCCTGTTTTTTTTTTTTTTTTTAAGTTCCCTTTTCACCCTGTTTAAATTTATGTCAACAAGGAAGCACAGCGATGAGGGTTGCCTTTTTCTACCACTGCTCGAAAATGATGTCGTGCCGTGGTCATGGCTGCTCATGTGTTCATACATTAATTTTCATATCGACGAGGCTGGTGCATCTGCCAATGCTACTGGTTTCTGAAGTGTTCTACAATTGAGCCTCCAACGAGTCTTTCGTCCACGCTTCCAGTTGGGGGCCTCTACCAATAGGGGCACCCTTCCATTCACAGTGCGACATGTGCCGCAAGTCGATTTAAATCGGGTCGGGGTATATATGTTCGTCTGAGTTTTTCGAAATTTACCAAAACACTGAAAATTGGTGCATTACGCATTTTTTGGCATAACTTGGGTGTATGATATAAGCTTGCCTTTTTTAAAAATAAAAAAAAAAATGAATTATAAAAATTGTGCAGGGGCCACCGTAGCTGCAACTACGAGAGGGCACACGAAACTGCACAAGGGCTTCAGAAATGCACACGGGCCTCAGAAATGCACAAGGGCTTCAGAAATGCACAAGAGCTTCAGAAATGCACACGGGCCTCAGAAATGCACACGGGCCTCAAAAAAGCACAAATATGTTATGCAGGTGTACACACATGGTGCATCTTTACATGCGCGCGGCTCCACGTATGTGCATATGTACAACTTCACGGCGCTATGTTGTGCCTAATTTGCATTAAAAAAGGGGGACATTAAACGGGTGCAGAGTACGCATGGGGCAAAAATGGGCATTTCGTGGAGCTCTATAGCTAAAAAGAGCTCATACTGTGTAGTGAAAGAATGGAAAACAAAGCCTGCCGCGCTATGCAGCCATGTAACTGCGCATATGCACATGTGCAGTGCATATCCCTGTGCCTGCGCGTGCACGCATAAATGCAAAAGGAAAAAAAAATATATATACTTTCACATGTGAACACAATTAAATATGGTACAATTGAGGAGTAGGGGAGAAGGGATAATAAAGTGAACTATTTAAAAAATGGGGCTAATTATAATTTTTCAAAAAAAAAAAAACATACAAGTTTTGTGTGCACAAGGGGGAAGCTCCAAAAAAAAATGTACACAGTCGCTTCGTACACAAGTGGACGTGCGCAGCACTGCTGGAATGACTCAACTTGCAAGACTCGCATGAACAACGGTATCTGCACACCGATTCAAGAGGACTCAGGCAGGTGCACTCAGGGAGGAGCACTCCGGCAGGTGCACAAACATAAAACAGGGGAAAAATCCCCCATGCGTGGGGGCTGGAGAAGGAAAGCAAAGGAAGGGGCTTGGTCAGAATGCGACCCTTCCTCTTGATCCTTTTAATTCTCTTCTTCCTGTTCTTCCTGTTCTGGTCTCCTCTGGTTCTACTTAAAAAGGGGAATTAATCCTTTGATTCCCATTTCCACACTTTCGCGTTGCCAGCTGCGGGGGGGGGGGGGAAGCAAAACAGGGGTCGCGATGAGTAACGTGCTGGCGGAAAATGTGCAGGAGGGTAAACGTACCAACATGCACACGAGCAGGTCTACACACATATGTACGGAATGTGAAAAGGTCACTGAGCTGCGCCGCATCGGTGCTTCTCTAGCACGCTGTTTCTCCCCTCCTCGGAGCGTGCGGCCAAAAAACCCACCGTTGGAAAAGAGCACAATGAAGTAGGGCCCCGAGAGAGGCAGAATAAAATCGGGGTCATTAATATTAAATTTCAGAGTCATAGATTCGCGGTCCTTCAAATATCCATAGGGATTAAACTCGGGCAGCGAAAAGGTATATAACGCTTTGCTAGAGCCGTAAATAAGTATTGGGACATTCTTATGATTAGTCAAACCAGCCATGCAAAAAATGGGCAACGTGTTCATCTCAAAATGGTTATCTCCTTTAAGACTGAAGGCTAATATCTTCCCATCACTCATGGCAGTGATCACATTAGCTTCATACTGCATGACTGAAACGACACTTCCATACTTGCATTTCACTACGTTCACTATTTCTAAATTTAAGAGATTGATAATAGTTATGTTATCACCACATACCCACAATGTCCTGTTGAATTTATTTTCGTCCAAATTACAACTGCTGTTAACATTACCTGATGCACATTTGGAAGAAATAATTTCGATCATTTTGAAAATTTTCGTTTTTGTTTCGATTTTCTTTATAGTCACAAAACTTAAGTATGATTCCTGGTACTTCCAAAATTTAACTTCCCCATTTATGCTAGATGATATTATAATCCCATCGATACACACAATGCTGTATATAGAGTCCGTGTGTGCATAGAGTGTCGAAGAATCGGAAGAAGGAAGGTGCATAATTTTAATGAGTCCATTATCCAACCCTGCGAAAATGCACTCTTCTGCGTATAGTAAGGATAGAACCCTTTTTTTCCTTTTCTTCATTTTTTTATTGCCTTTTAATTTGTCATCTCCATATTCTTCTTCCTCAGGGGTTAATTCAAACTCTATTTTTTTTAAATGCTTTATATCCAACTCCTTCGATCCTTCTCCGGGGACGAAGATCCATACGTTTATTGTGTACGGAGAGATCGACGTGAACAGGTATATCTCGTTGTTCGGCCCATGTACTATTATTGCGCAATCGATGTAGGATCTTTGCAAAAAAAACGTGTCGACTAATTTTAAATTGTGCAAATTTCTGGCAGGAGGGTAAGAGGTAGAGAGGGAGAGATAGCGAGGGAGAGATGGAGAGGGGGAGATGGCGAGAGGGGGAGAAAAGGAGAGCGGGAAAAGCAGAGTAACCAATTCGGAGAAAAGGAAAAGGAAAAAAAAAAAATAAAAAAAAGGGGGGGGAAATGGTAAAAGGGGTGGATAACAAATGGACTGCGTTGGCTTCTTCGTCTGCCTCTGCTGTGGGGTGGCGGTGTGAGAAAAGGAGCAAAACGGGCGAAAAGGCCAAAAGGGGGAGAACTTTCTACCAAACCAATCTACACACAAAAACGGCCATCAAATTATCTTCACCAAAGTGCATCAAAAAACTGCGTCGCCATCATAATAAACTGGTTATGAGAGCAAGCACATGCCTCTTATATGCACAGGTTGATACCAAACGGGGGGTCGAAAAAAAAAAAAAGACCCTTCACGTTGGGCATCATGTACATATGAGATGGATGCACTAGGCGTTGCAGGTGGTCACGGTTCGTTCTCTTTTTTTTTCACTTTGCAGCTCTCTTTTTTCGTAATTTTTTCGCAATTTTTTCGTACATTTTTTTTTCTCATTCTTTTCGCACATTTTTTTTTCTCATCCTTTTCGCACATTTTTTTTTCTCATTTTTTTTCTCATCCTTTTCACACATTTTTTTCATTTTTTTTCGCATTTTTTTCATTTTTTTTCACATTTTTTTCTTTCTTCCTTTTGAGGCCATGCACACGAACACACCCACGGCAGACACGCAACGCAAAGCAGCACACCACGCACACACGTGTCATGCAAAGAAATGGATTACTTGCAGTCGTCCGAAAAACGGCACAATCCTGAAATGGAGAAATGCGCAAAACGCGAGGAGGGGGGGGGAAATGAAATGAAGAAATAAGGTCAACGCGGGAAGGACGAGTGCCAACAGAAGCTACATATTGGCAAGCTTCCCACGGGACTCATAACCCAAATGCAGCAGTGGCAGGGGGGTCACCGAACACATGTCGAGCTACGTATCTGGGGAATGCTCCCACATATCGAGCGAATCCACATGACGAACGAGCGGTATTCAAAAGTAACAACAATTTTCTTAACCCCTTAGAGTGTAGTGAGGGCAAAAGGTTATTCCTTTATCTCTATCTTTGTTCGGATTTTTTTTCTGATAAAAATTCCTCCTATTGTTGTAGTTGTTTTGCATTTTGTTGTTCCCATCTGATCCTGAAGGGGTGGTACATTATAATGCGATATATGTATGGTACAGCAAATGGTGGAGAGTCACGTCCACTTCATCATATTCACCCTTCTTGTGCTACGTCCACGCGCACTCATAATGTAAAGCTCATTCCTACCATTTGCATATCGGTACTGATTTTTATACCCATCTCGGAGATAGTTGCCCCTCATATTTAATTACCTGCACGGGGAGGGAGAAGAAAAAAAAAAAAAAACAAACATTGTTACAATCGATGTACATATAAAAGGGATCAAACATGGGTAGTACACCTTCCATGCTGCGCCACATGGACCGCGCTCACTTCTCCATTCGATGCCAAAGTTATTGCCCCATAACGCAAACGATGTTATTCAAAAGAGCACACTGTTCTATAATTCTACTCCACGCCGATTTACACCATCTCAAGTGTTATATATCAAGTCTACTGTGTGCATGCCGTTCGGCCGCTCCCATTGGTAAGAGTGCGATTATGCTGGTATGCACAGTTTAGGCAGACTCAACGATTCATAGGAACGGACTAGCGCCACACTCGATCGATCAACACAACGCCCGGGAAGCACACCATTTCAACCACGTGGCGCAAGGCTCTCCGGGAATGCTCTGACGCTTGGATCCAAACAAACGGAAAAGAAACGAAACTCACGAAAACTCGCAGCACGCGGCAGGGCTATGTAGGCGCGCATAAATAATCATTACTTTTATTTAAAAAGGGTCTTCAAATGGGCTTTCATGACATAACGATGTTTGCTTTGCTGTTTGGCTGGTTGGGGGGCATGGCATAAGAAAATCTTCTCCTTTCTTCTTTTTGTTTTTCTTCCGTTTTGTTGCGCTCACAAAAGGTTGTTATTAAATATATGTACACTGGGAGGGATCCAAGTGCGCACGTATGTAAGTACATAAATATATGTAATTATACGAGCGTATTGCAAACACTTCTCAGTGTAATGCGTTACAAATACAAAATATTTGCTTTACGCATACGCCGTATCACACAAGTTCGCGCTTTACATAAACACGCCTGCAGCTTCGCTTTCGTATTTAACGGCAGCATAAATACATAAAATTAATTATTCCTTAAAATGTTCATTACAAAATGTTTTTAAAAAAAAAAAAAAAAGACGTGGAAAAAATGGTAAAACTGACATAAAACAGATAGCCTTTTTTTAATTTTTTTAATTACAG
>NC_020407.1:679313-714273 GCF_000321355.1 Plasmodium cynomolgi strain B
GGGCACTTCCATCGTCAATACTTCTTTTCACATGTAGCGCACTCACGGAAGTATGCATAGCAAGTACTTGACCCTTGGTCACGCAAATACATACCAACATAAGGAGATACGTACAAACGTGCATGCGTACATACTTGTATGAATAAGTAACCCATACTTAGCCCCGCATGTGGACGTAATTTTCATTAGCCCCTAGGCACAAGTAAGCCTTCCTATTATGCATATCACCTGGCACATATACATAATCGCTCGCCCAGCTGCACGGAGCAATCGCTTTATACAAACCATTCGCCTTGCCACGTATGGTTATATGTCGCTTTATTTTTCACCCATTTCGAATGGCGCCAATGGCGCTGTTTGTTGTGTCGAACGTAAGTTTCTCAAATCATTCGCTCAAAAAGGAATAAAAAAAAAAATTGTAACAACGTACTAACCCATGGGTATCATAAGTCCCCCCTCGCTTATGCGCCAACGCCGTGGCATATATTGAAAATAAAAAATTCGCTAAATGGGGTGTATATAAAGAAAAAGGGGCAAGGAGGGAAAAACAAAATTCCAGCGCTGTGTTGTGAAGAAGGGAAAACATGTAAATCGCCTTCTGAAGGACATATAATTGTAAAAAAAAAAAAAAATGAACGGAAAAGGAATGCATAAAAAGTGGCCCCATTTTTTTACATATGGTGTACTTTTTTTGGCAGGGGGCATATCATGGACATATTCACAACAGGGACATTCTCAAATGAACCGCTCCCCCCCCTCCGCGTATATGTGTATATATACACATAAATAGCGAAAGGTATGCGCTAAAAATATGGTAGACCCTCGCACCTATTGTGTTTCTCTTGCCTCCATTCGGGCTAGGTTAACTAAATGAGCAAAGACGTACAGATTTTCCAGCTGCCTATTTTACCAAGTGTTCCGGGAGCGCATATATAGTTATATATATATATATGTACATATATGCACACTTGCCTCTGCGCATGCAGGAAGCGTGCCGCACGCGCACAACTCTCCCCTCTTAACCCCCTCGGAAGCCTTTCAAAGGAAGAGTTGCATATGCCGCTTATATGTAGAACGAAAAAGGGGAACAAGTTCTGCTGTTGCGTTACTTTGAAATAAAAACATTTACGTATATCACGGTGGGGAATTTTTTTTAAGCTTAATCTGTGAACGTGTAAATGCTCACGTAAATATACTTGTGCACGCGCACATGTAGCCACATCATAATTTTGCACGCTGGTCAAATTTCAATATAGCATTTTTGCTTCACCAAATTTTAAGTGCAGTGGTGTATTTTTCCATCAAGGGCACTTCTTCACCGTTCCGTCAAATTATTTAGCGGAAAAAAAAAAAGTTTTCAAAAATATGCCCATTATATTTTGCGCCACCACCACGACCATGCATAACCGTGTGGAGACTGAAAAAATGTTATCTCCCATTTGACCAAACAAATTTAAGAAAAGCGTTTTAAAAAAATTTAGCAATTTTTGACAAAATGTAACAAAATTTAACAAATTTAAGAGAATTTATTAAATTTTGCCAAAAATAAGTACTACTAAGCGAAATGAATCGAACAAACATGGCTGTGTAAAAGGCCTGTTTTCTGCGCATGCAACCCAAGCAAGCAGGACACTATGTGTTTCGTGTTTGCAAAAAAGCATGTACATAAACATGACATACCGTGTCGCCATACGGGTAAATACATACACAAGTTATGCAATTAAATGGTGGTGAGCACACCTTCTAAAAGAATTGTGGGGGCAGATTAAAACATCCTTTTATAGGGGACAACAGGAAGTAACTGAAATAGTACACTACGCCGCGGTGTGTATGATGCTTTACTCGGCCACTTAACGTCTTTGTTTCGTCCGTCCCTTTTGCCTTCTACGCTTCAGTATAGCCCTTTGCGAAAAATAATCGCGGAGTTGAAAAAAACACATGACCTGTTCAGGCAATTTGTAGCTTTTTTTTTTTATTTATTTTTTTATTTTTATTTATTTTTTTATGCAACGCGCTTAAGTATCCTTTTGGCTAGCCTGGCCAAACTACACCGATGCAAAAATGTACTTAAAATAAATTAATTAAAATGAAATAAATGAAGGTTAATTAAGTTAAATTAAAATGAAATGAATGAAGAGGATGGGCAAATGAACAAAATGTAGCAATATGGAAAACATAGAAAAATGAACAGAAAAACAAAATATAGCAAGTGAGCATAGTCAGCAGAGAAAGCAGAATGAACAATGGGGTAAGCAGCCTGAGTCGAGTACGTTGAGTGAGCAAAATATACGAAATGAAACCCTATTTAAAATTAAAATTGACAGCTGCACCTCCCCAGTAAACCGTCCCAAACGGATATACATACGCTCATGATGAAAAAAACTACTAAAAAAAGGGCAACGCTTGAGTAGTGCAAAAGGGAGTGCACGCACGACAAATTATTGGACTTCAAATGCGGGATCCACGCGCATGATGCACACGCCTGTTTACGCCCGTGCGCACATACTTTTGCACGCGCATTCACAAATGCACACATCAAACTAATATGTATATCCATATAAGTCGTCAGAGTTATACTGATAAACATAGTGCCCCAATAAGGAACATATGATAAATGAGTAAATGACGCTTAAGGCGCTCCCAACACACAGCGCCCGACTGGCATATTTACGTCTGAGCGATGATTCGTCATATTTTAAACTAAACAAATAGGAGAGGCAACCTAGGAAACAAAAAAAAAAAAAAAGGTGGGGGGGATGTAAATGGGAAACACGTAATATATGGCGTGCGCATCTGTGGGCAGACGTATATCTGCCCATCTGGGCACATTGCACGTGCTACCACGTATTAGTATCAAAGAAGTGGCATCTATAAATACATATGCATATCGATATATTTTATTCTTTTTTCTCCTTTTAGCAAACCTATAAAAGGCACAAAGAAACTCAAAACGGTATGAATTCGAGGCATTAAAGTGCTATCCTCCTTTCTTTTTTTTGTTTTCGTATCTTCAGAATCCTGCGACGTCCAAAAAAAACAATATGGATTATAAAACGTAGACGAAATGGAAAAAGGGGAAATGCAATCCTTTGCGGGAGTAATTTTCACGAACATGGAGTTTAAAAAAAAAAAGGGGGGGCAGGAGCGCAGTTCATACGGATGATTTTCCATTCGCCGAAGGTTCAGATGTGAATTTGGGTTCGTCAGTAAGTCGCCGTGAGTTCAAATTAAAAATTCTTTTGTACTCGCTTTTTTGGTACTAAGGGGTAAAAAGGAGGGAGAAAAAAAAATAGAGTTGACAATTTTTCCGACTTAATCACGCGCGCAGTAATGGCCTGCACGCGGTGCAAGCCAATGCGCATTCAAAAGGAGTGATGCGCACACGCTACAGCCGTGCGTGTGTGGCCCACGCTGTTACCTTTGTCAAATCCATATTAAACAGGTCGATGCTCCTGCGGTCCATCAGAATCGCATGCGGAAAACACTCGTCATCGTTTTCATTATTAATTAGTAAGGTATTTTCCCTGTTTATAATGCTTAGATTGAAGGCATCCTTCAAATTAATTATTTCCTTATTCTCCTCCGAAGAGCTAGCCATTTTTTTTTTTTTAATGTACACGTATTTTCAGATATTTTATATATTATAGCTATCTATCTATATGAATTAAAATTGTAAATCGATCTTTGACGCTTAGGCTGCTTCCGAAATGTAACAATTCAGCATAGATATAAATATGCAAATCTAATGAAAAAGTTTAAGAAAGTATACTAGTTTTAATCACCTTAGTATTAAAATAATTTTTTTTTTTAACTGTTGGCAGTACCTTTCTAAATTCCGTTCGCACAAATATGAAGGACAGTTTAGTTTTTTTTTTTTTTTTTTTTTTTTTTGGCTTTACCTAACTTACAAAAAAGGTAACACAAACTCCGAAAATTGACATAATTTTTAGTTTTAAAATGTTGTATGCAATATGTATATGCACAAACGTTTTAGTATAAATAAATGAATTCACTATTGCATATTTTATTCCGCTCGCTATCTTTATAATGGTAAAATTGGTAAAAAGGGAAAAAAAAAAAGAAAAAAAAAAAAAAAAAAACTAACTACGAAAAATAATTAATGTACAATGGTACACAAATTGCACCAGCTGATGTAAATTAAAATTTGTTTGACATTTAAAAAAAAAAAAAAATCAATTATTTTTTTTCTTCCTTTTTTCTTTTTCACACGCAGGAAGAATATATCATAAACAAACGAAATGACAAATAAAAGAGAGGGGTGTTTGTTTTAGTTCGTTAGTTTGTTGTTTATTTTTGTGTTTCGTTAAGCGCTGCATTATAAGTATATAAATACGTTTTGTCGCGCTACGAGGTTTCGCCATTTTTACACCTTTTTGCTAATTTATTTTTGCAGTACATTTTTAGTTTCATAAAAAAAGGTGCTGTACTTGTTTGGTGCTATTACGTAAGTGCAGCGAAAATGCCTCTGCGGAGTTGCAGGGCGTATGCAGTGATATGCAAAGGTTTGCAACAATTCGCAACAATTCGCTACGATTCGCAACGATTCGCAAACGCACGCAAATAGTAGTACATATTGCGTCGCACATGGCACATGATACATACGCTTAGCTCATGCACCATTACTCACCCCCAATACGCTCCCCATGTACATACAAAATAATATAACTCTTGTCATACAAACATATATACTTTTTGCGTACAACTTGAACTCATCCATATAACGAATGAACAAAAATGTAATTCCAAAATGTGGGTAAAAAGGTATATGCAATTACATATGCAAACTTTCTTTTTTTAATTCATTTTCTCACACTGTGTTTTTTCCCCCCTTTCGAATTGTGTACACTATAATTACTTTTTATTTTTTTTACCTGATCTGATCACATAAAAATGTATCATTTATTTTGTTAGCAACAAGGTTGAAAAGGGTTAAAAAAAAAAAAAAAAAAAAAACCATAAATAAATCAGAAAATTATTAAATGAATCAACACGTACAATGCACAACTAAAAGGTGAAAAACTTTTGGTGTCATTCTCTTTTTCATTTCTTCTTATTGTCCATATCTACTAGGCATTTTACGCCGTGTAATCCCTGCGAGATGTTCGTGAACTAGCCACAAAGAAGGGGATGTTCGTGTGTGTAACTCACATATGAACTGATGTGCCTATTTACGTTCGCATTTTTGTGCGCGAGAATACGGTCTGCCAAACACACACGACGGAGATGAAGCGCACAACGGATACATGCATGGAAATAAAAGCGGGGGGCAGCACCGTCGCACAGATGTCCGAACGTAATACGGCACATAAACGTTAGACTCAATTTCGGATTCTCCCAATGTGTATACCATTTTAAATGCCGCCAGGGGGGAGGAACATAATAGGGCGTAGTGGGCTGTCAAAAAAAAAAAAATGAAATAAAAAAAAAATAAAATAATATAACGAAATAGTAAAATAACAAAATAACGAAATAGCAAAATGAGTATGAGCCACGAAATGGATAAGTCAGACAAGGCAAACAAAACCAAATGAGGAAAAACGCGCTTTTCCCAAAAATCACGCGCACGGTAGAATTTCCTCAGCTGGTTGTGCCATACTTCCGTGCTCCTCTATCTTTTGCCCTCTTTTAACTTACCTATTTTGTGGAGGACGTCATTTGGGGGGGTGACCTTAAACGCGTAGGCGGCAAACCAGAAGGACTCGTACGCGATGATGCAAATGACCATGACGACTGCGCGCAGGGGCAAAGGTGTGTCCATGTGTATGTGCATATGCACACAGATATGTGCCTATACATGTACCTATGCATCTGCCTATGCATCTACCTATGCGTGCGCATATTCATACGCGCGCGTGTGTGTGCTGTGCCCGATTTTGTGCATACCTGGCCTCTCGTAGTACAGCTTCAGCAGTCGGTTTCCCTTCTCGATTTTCTTGTGTGTTTTATTTCCCGCTATGGCGCATCTGAAAAGGTGGGAGCGAATATGCCATGGGGCGTACGCGCATACAAGTACGTGCATGCACATACGTGCACCTAAGCATTTTGAAGGGACTCAAAATAGTTTCCTCCTTACGATGATGAGTGAAAGTAATGCCCTCCTATGTCGGCAATCATGATTAGTCCTATCGCTGGGGGGAGAAAAAAAAAAAAAAAAAACATCATTTAGTATATCCACGCAAAATGGAGCGTATGAGCTTATAGACACAACCACGACAGATTCTTTGTGTGGTGAAGGAACGCGACCACTGCGGCTTTCTCCTCCTGGTAGTGTTGTGTTAGCTCCGTCATATTCCTAGGCAGTTTCGCTCATCTCGTTCGCTTCGCAGGGCTTACCAATAAGGTACTCATCGTAGACGTTTCCATTGAGGAGGTACAGCAGGGTTGTTGACAGTCTAAAGTATCGCACGAGAGGGGAAGGAAATGAAAAAAAAAATGCACAGCGTGACTGCACAGGGCTAGTGCAAAATTTACAGTCGCGTCCTGTTTCTCTACAATACTGCACAAAGTGAGCCATTTATACTTCTCCATTTTTCGAAAAGTAAAAATAATGGCTATGTCACTGTCGAAACCCAAACGGTGGACCTACCTGTCCGTAATTTGATCTAATATTTGACCGAAGACGGAGGCTGCGAAAAATAATATGTGAACACGCATGAATATGCATAAACGGATACACACATGTGTATGCACCTATGTACATACGTATGTAAGCACTTTTGCACCGCGCCGTGCGCTCTGCTTCCCTCCCTCTAGCTGCACGCACTTTGATTAAACTTCCTCGCAGTCCATCCATCGAAAGCATCTAGTATTTGGCTAGTGCCGTAAAGAACGGCAAAAAGAATCAGGTTCTTCCAACATATCATAAACCCCCACAGAGCCAGTATTACTCGGATGTAGCCTATGGAAATGGGGGAGGGAAAAAGGGGGAGGGAAAAAGGGGAGGGAAAAAGGGGAATGTCAATGAGTCGTTGCATGCATCCATAAGGATAAACATGCCTTACGCGTAGGCAAACAGAACAAGCAAGTAAGAAAAACCGCATGAACACATGTACTCTGTGCTGTGCTCGTCTGAACGCGTAAACGTGACAGTGGCGTAACGGTGCAATGGACATCCTTGTGCACCTACACAGGTGCGCACATATACAGGTCTCTCATCTAACCAATAATGTTCGGGATGTAGAAATACACACTAGTCTTTTTCATTTTAAAAAAGCGTTGAGTTTGGGGTTAAGCGGGTTTATTTATTCTACTCCGTGCAGTTCTGCGGGGAGCGGCTCAGTTTTTTTTTTTTTTTTTTTTTCTTCTTCTCATGTAGCAGTCAACCCAACGTATCGCACAGAGAATTTAGAAGAATCGGAACTTAACTTAAATGAAGGACTGATATTTCGCAATCTTCTGAATACTTGTGCTGTTTACAAACACAGGGGAGTGTGCTCATGTAACAACATTATCAAGCGCATTCTCACCCTACGCAAATTTACATATTTTTCACTCGTCAAATAACGTGGTGTTCCAAAAAAAAAAAAAAAAACTGGAGGAAGGGAGGGAGAAAAGATGCTTTATCTGTTAACTATTTGGCAGATGTTAACAAAAGAGACGAAAAAAAAAAACTAAGAAAAACTTCGAGCAGGAATGTATAATGCCCCATTGATTGTGGCGAACAAACGAAATGCCAAAAGTTGCGAACTGTGAGGGTGCATACTGCGTTATGCGAAGTACATCCTTCTTTGTGACCCCCCTTCCTTTTAAAAAAAAAAATTATAAGTACGGTAAAACGAGGAAAAACGAGCTTGTGCAAAGAAAAGTACAACGGCAATCCTTTTTACACTTGGCAGGAATTTTTAACCGAGCCGGGGGGCGCACAAATTTACAGTCTTCAGCTTCGACTTGGCGCTTCGGTTTCACTGTTTCGGCTCTCCATTTCGGCTTCTCCGTTCGGCTTCTCCGCTTCGGCTTCTCCATTTCGGCTTCTCCGTTCGGCTTCTCCGCTTCGGCTTCGCTTCCCATCTCGCCGCGTGCAATTGTGCGGGTGCACAGGAGGCGTTCACTTCCCAATTTGCAATGCACAAAATGTTTGCCTGGGCATCCCTGCCTACCCCCTCCCCCCTGAAAACTATTTTCGACCTCAGTACGTTAAAAAATGTTGTGATTTTAAAAATGCATCTCTCGGCTGCGTAATCGTATGTGCTTCTCTCATATGTAGGGAAAATTATTCACCCAAAAAAAAGAAAAAATCTTTCTGAAAAAAGCGTGCTCATTTTTGATTGCACTTTGGGGAGAGGTCCTTCTATCGTAAGAATCAAGCGATAAATAAAAAAAAATATTGCAGAAAAGGGGAAAATTTTTTACGTCCTCTGCCCCCCATTTGAGATAGCAACGCACTCCGACAAGCACTTAGAAGCAGAATTCACCGCTTACAGTTGCCATGCGAATAGGGGAGGTGTCCCTTCATGCAACGAAATGAGACAAAAGGGGTGCACGCCGAGTTAGAGCCCCAATCGCAGTACCACAACTACAGAGCACACCTGAAATGATAGCAGTGACGAACAGTTGGGGAGGTCACCAACCCAAGCGAAGACGTACCCCCAACCCACGGGCACAAACTAACAGGTATGCTAGCCCCTCCCTAAGAGGAAACGTCATAATAAAAATTACAAAACGTAGTAATCTCCCTCCAATATGCTGGTGAAGGAGAACCACAGCGTAATTCTCTACACGGACGAAGAGTGCATTGATCTGGTGAAGCTTACAAGTGATGGAGTCCTGACGAACAAAAAAGGGACCTTCCTACATAAGGACATAATAGGAAAAAAATATGGCAGTAAAATATATGACAGTACTTGTAGGAATTATATATATGTATTGAAAAGAACTCCCGAATTTATAGCCATAAGTTTGAAAAAAAAAACACAAACATTGTATGAACACGACATATCTTTTATATGCCTATTGTGTAATGCTTTGCCAAATAATAAAATAATTGAAGCTGGAACAGGCACTGGATGTTTGACATACGCACTAGCGAGTTGTGTTTTACCAAAAGGAATTGTTCACTCGTTCGAATATAATGAAGAACGATATGAAGAAGTACGAAAGGAATTCTCCAATTTTGAAAATGTGCGAAATAATATCAAATTTCATCACAAAGATGTCATAAATTATTCCTTTGTAGAGTTCGAACCAGGAGAAATAGATTCTGTTTTTTTGGACATGCCTAATCCATGGCTTTGTGTTCCTAATATTAAGAAGGTCCTCAAGGAAAGAGGTGTTTTTGTCATTTTTCTTCCCTGTATTGAACAGGTCTACAAAATTATTGACGCGCTAGAAGAGAATCACTTCTGCGAAATTGTTACCTACGAATTGGTGAACAAGTCTTGGGAAATTATTCGCAATAAGGGGTCCGCCGCCGGCTCCAAACGGGGTAGCAGTGGCCTCTTGGAGGCGGCTAATGCGAGGAGTGCCCCTTTCGAGGGGGCTAATGAGAGGAGTGGCCCCTTGGAGGGGGCTAATCAGAGGAGTGGCCCGTTGGAGGGAGGAAACCCAATTTATAGACTCCGCCAGAAGGAAAACAAAACGCACACCGGGTACTTGATCTTTTCCAAGAAGCAGCTTAGCGATGAGGAAGAACAGATCGATATTGAGCTAAAGGGTCTTTAGCAGTTACTGGGTTGGAAGTTACTGGGTTGGAAGATACTGGGTTGGGAGTTACTGGGTTGGGAGTTACTGGGTTGGAAGTTACTGGGTTGGAAGTTACTGGGTTGGAAGATACTGGGTTGGAAGTTACGCGGTGTAAGTCACTACGCCTGGCGGCGCGGGGAACAATACCCATCCCATTTCACCTCCCCCCACGCTGCGTCTGTTCCATGTGTCTGATTTGTATTTACTGGGCCGCAGGCCCATTTTAAAGTTTGACGAGGTGTATCTTCATAGGGGCAGCGTTATCTAGAGGAACCCACCACCACGACCACGACCATCCCATTGCCCACCCACACAGCGGAGGCGCAAAATGGGAAGAACGGAAGAAAAAAAAATCGGCAGGGGAGAAAGAAGGCCCATTCCGCATATATATCAGTGCAGATCGTGTCGCCCGCGAACCAAGCGAAGATACCGCCTCTTGTAGGATATTTCGTCACTAAGCTTTTTCTTGACCCGTTTATCTTTCTCCCCTCCAGAAGGGTTGAAACCCTTTCTCATTTGAACGCGCCTGACATTCGAGTTGAGATTCTCCATATGCAGTTTCACTTCGTTCCAATTTTTATCCCCAAGGATAGATACCAATATCTGCAATTGAATATCCTCCAGTAGGTTAAACCCTATTCTTTCCAATTTGGCTTTTTCTTCACTATCATCATACATTTTTGTTAGCTTTACAAATTCCATAAAACAGGAGAGAGGACTTCTATTTGTGTTTAATGCTCTAGCTATGTTAATCCATTCTCTTTTTTCATACTTTTTGCTCAAACTTAACAGTTTTTCTTTCTCTTCATTGTGCCATTTTTTTTGTTTGGGATCTTCAAAGCAGCAGTGGTAGAGCCACGTCTTTTGACATTCTCTACCTGTCTGTGTATTCGTTAAATTTGTCGCCACTTGGTTCCAAAAATGGTTTGAAAATTCAGCAAAGTTGGTTATACCATCTGATGGCGATTCAGACAAGTACGCAGTAACAGTATCTCCCCCTCCTCCTGTGGATGACCTCTGCAATTCATCAAAATGTAGTTTAATTTTGGAGAGTAAATTCTTAACATCCTTACTATCTTCGATTTCCTTTCTCTTTTGCATTTTCACATCGTACTCTAAATTTGGATCGATTAAATATCGAGTAGCATACCTTTTACACGTTTTTTCTACCACCTCGAATAAAAGCTCTATTTCTTTTTTTGTCCATTCACTTTTTTTATATTCATACTTTTTTCGATAATTTGATGCACTTACTTGAAACTCTGTAATTTTTAATGCATGCTCATTAGAAGGAGCAAATCCATATCCCTTTTGGTAAAACATTGACATGTGTGTTTTTCCTTGTGCCTTTTCCCAATTAATTCTGGTTGGCTTCTTACTTGCTAGGGATTTTATTTCGTTGTACTTTTTGTTTATATAATCATTTAGCTGTTCTATATTACCCTTTGTTCTTTCAATTAGTTTTTCTAGAATACACAGCTCCTTTTCTGCCCTCTCCTCCAATGCGCACAGACTTTCGAACTCGTCTGCGTCGTCTGCGTCGTCATCGCATGGTACTCTCCACATGGTCGGTTTGCTGGGATGGGCCTCTCTGTGGAGGTGCTACGTGTGTGGGGGGTTGGGGGTAGACTTAAAACAGTGTGATGAATCTCGATTAGTGAGGAAGCTCTCATGCGGCTCTCCTCATGCCGCTCTCCTCATAGGAGCCTCCAAATTGACCTGATAAACATACACAGCGCGTTCGTTTTCATGCCGATCGTACCCCTTGCCCGGTTACTCACTGTGCATAATGGGAGACTGCAAATGAAAAAAGGCCCCAGCCAAAAGTTGCCAAGTCAATGTGGTTCCTTCGCTCGCTGCTTCACTCGCCGCCTCCTTTTATGCCTCCTTTTACATCCCCTTTGTTTGAATAACCAATCCGTGCAAATATTCAGTCCCGCGCCCTCTCCGCAATGCCTTTCCAAGTACATACGCTTAAACGTACAGGTGTATATCTGCTCACGCATGTGTATATATTTTTTTTTTTTTTTTTTCTCATTTCCCGAACACCCCGCTGAAGCGCTCCCCACTCGCACTTTCATTCCGATAGTTCATTTGTCCCTCTTAAAATTTTTGCACAGTTGCCCCTTTTGCGCTCCCCAATTGAGGATTTTTTTTTTTTTTAAGCTAATTCGCCAAATGGTCATTCCTAGTGGCGTGTCCACTTGCACCCCGTTTTGCCGCAACAAAAATGAACGTCAATTGGGGCTATACATACGCACAGATAGGGGTATACGCTTTCCCCTAATGACAGTGCGTTATGTAGCTTCTTCACCACGATGTGGTCGATTTACGTGCGAAGCAAGATCACCCTAAATTGGAGGTAGCCAACCAGTTGACCTTTTCAATATTTGATAGTCCCCTCCCCGATTTGACGACAAAACAGTGTTGCTTTTTTGCCTGTGCGCAAAAATGAGCCACTTGTGAAAAACTCATCGTGTGCAGAAATTTTTAAAAAAAAGTGGCAACGCGGCGGAGTGGCAATGGGAGGTGAGGACATGGGTCGTTTGGAATAGAAAGCAAAAACAGCGTGGAATTAATAAAAAAAAGGACGAATTTATTCGACATGCCACATGCGCGATGCGCCGGGGCATTTCAACCGTAGCAAAGGTTACATATATGTGCATGGCTCTACACACATGCGCTGTTTTGCGGGGCCGTTTTGTGAGGCGGCATATAGAGCTGTTCCACATTGTTATGGTGCTGGAACGGTGGAGAGGCATCAAAAAAAAGTCGACACCGGGTAGAAGAAATCTCGGTTCCTTTCCACCTTCGCGCATGTGCTGTGTCCACGTGGTTATCACTATACATGCTTCTTTTCACACGCGAGAGGATAAACAAAACTCCAATAAAAAGAGCCCCTCGGGAAGGAGTTTCTTCCTGCACGCATATCGCACTTACAGTTCGCTATTGTGCATCCCCCCGCTTAGCACATGTAACCACCCAACTGTACGACAACTGCCATGTGGACTTTTCACACCATGCAGCGTTCCTCCTTGTAGATCAAACATGTATAAATATATTGAGGTGAACATGCGGAGTTGCGGAGGACAAGTGTAGGGGAGGGTCGACTCGGAGTGCGCTATGGGGGGGAAGCCACAAAATTGTGAAAATCACATGCGTATCATATGCGCATAGTATGCGTATCGTATGCATACGTATATGTACATATATAAACATGCATATACACAGGTATGCTTCCTTTTACTTTTATGTGCGCGCCGCCCCCGCCCGTAGCGCACCGCCGCATATGTGGCAGTCCCTTTTTAGCATCACGAATACACGTGTACGTATTATGGTATTTTATGAGGGCCGGTGAGGTGACTCCTTTTTACGTTCCCCTCACATGGCGAACCAAATCCGGTGTTTATATATATGCATACGTTACAGGAAGAGTACCATTTTTTTTTTTTTTCCTTTTCTTTTTTTTCTTCTTTTTCTTTTTTTCTTTTTTCGTTTTTTTTTTTTCCGTATCACATTGTAATTTTTTTTCCTTCCAGTAAAATAATTTTTTTAGCAGCAACGCATCCGCGTGCATTTTGTCGTTGAAAATGAATTGAACGCATGAGCGTCGCAAATTGAAAAGGGGCAAATCGGAGGAAATGAGAGAAAACCGCAAACCGAACAAGCAAAAAAAACAAACAAACAGCCAAACAAACGAGTAAGCAGCCGAACGAATAAGCAGCCGAACGAACAGGCAGCCAAGCGAACAGGCAGCCAAACGAACAGGCAGCCAAACGAACAGGCAGCCAAGCGAACAGGCAGCCAAACGAACAGGCAGCCAAAAAAGCAACCAATCGGCAAGTCAACCAGCCAAAGCAAACACAACAAACACAACAAACACAACTGAGCCAAGTGAAATGAAACCCTGCAGAGGGCTCTCTGCATCCCCGTTGGCTCTTAAAAATACTCGTGACGCATTTCCAAAGCGCCCCCCCCAAAAAAAATGCATTCATATAAGTAGCTCCCCGTGAGGAATACTTTTCAGTCGGCTGCTACGTGTTGACGCGGCATTCGTTATTAACGAGCCCATGTTATAAGCGTATGTGCGCAATTGTACATAGTAGCCTGCATATCTCCGCGCGGCCGAAGGCGAACATAGAACTCTGCGACCGCTGCGTAATTTCGCAGCGAGGCCACACTATTGCGAGAACTGCAAGCCGCGCTGTGTCATCTTCATTTTTTCCATTTCGCTACTTCCATTTGCCACCCTACGTCGTACAGCCTGCGCTCACCCGCGTTAGCACTTCCCAATTCATGTATAACCCACGTGCGTCACTTGCGTACGGAACAACTCCCCCCATTGGCATAGGTGGGACCCAAGTGCTGTGCAGCTAAGTGAGGAGGACAGCAAAAGCGAGAGCAGAAATACCACAAAAGTGGGGGGAGAAAATAAAACGCACAAAATAGGATACGTTATGCGTGACTAGCACGATTGTATGATAAAGCACACCCCCTCTGCAAACAGTTGTACCGTTTTTGCTGCACATTTGGTGACCCCCCTGAGTGGCGAATGCCAGCGAGCAAACCCATTACGTATTTCCAGCCAAGAGAGCAATCAACAGAGTAGGATAAGTATATGCATACATAGATATACGTACGTACTTGAATAATTTTTTCCTTTCTGTTCGCCCCCTGGACCGTTTCGACCGGCTCAGACAGACGGAAGGTTCATCCGAGGCCACGAACGATACCAATTGGAGGGAAACGCGTAACCTCGTTTTGCAAGCCGGAGCTACCATATCGCGCACACCTATTTAGCAGCGCACCGGTCGGCTTCTTCGCGCGGGGCTCCAGAAAGGGGAGGTGCCAGAGTGGTCGAAAGGGGGCTCGAGGGGAGTTCTAGCCGGGGTAGACACACCGAGATAAAAGCATCGCGACATCTTCGCCGATATACCCACGCCGCGATCCCCACGACGTGACCCCCACGACGTGACCCCCACGACGCGACCCCCACGCCGTGACCCCAACTCCGCGACCCCTACTGCGCGACCCCCACTCCGCTACACCCACACCACAGCACACCATGGACGAGCTGGAGGTGGCCATTTTGTGCCTGTACGGAAATGAGTGCGCCCGGATCAGCAAAGGTGAGGCACAGAAATACTGCGAAAATTTTCAGAACAGCGCGGACAGCTGGAAATATTGCATTGCCAAATTTGTGGACTCGAAAAGGTTAGAGGTGAAGTTCTTTTGCATCCACGTAATCATAGAGAAGCTGAAGACTCTTAAGGGAGAAGACCTCCTGTATGTAAAAAATTCCCTGTACAATTATTTGGAGAGTAAATACACAACAGCCAATGACGACCCCTGTGTAGTGAACAAGATAATCCAGCTGTATATCTCCTTGATAGAATTTCTTTACCCAAACAACATGAATGATGGGTTCAAGTTCATCATAAATTTGATCATGGTAAACAATGACATGAATGTAAAAAATTTGTATATCAATTTTTTCCTCAAATTAATGAACATGTTAGATGTAGAATACATAGATAATGTGTATTCTAAAAAAGGGGTTCAACTAGCCACCAGCTTGAAAGAAGCAATCAAAAATAACGACCTGCCAATCATTATCGAATGCTTATATTTTATAATGAGTATAAACGTGGAAGACATAAGTGCCCTTAGCATATTTACCCTCTCCAAGTATGTCACCTGGATTGACATCAACTATGTCGTCAATGATAAAATTCTTGCATACATCTATCAGTGCATTAATGGGCAAAATAATTCCATGACAGAAGCTAGCTTCTCCTTTTTAACAGCTCTCGTACGTAAAGGTATGAATCCAGTGAACAAAATTCAGTTCATTGAAAATATAAATCTCATATATGTGCTGCAAAATATTCCAAAAATTCTTGACATATCATACGAGATGAATAAAAAAATTATGTTAAAAAAAGGAGAACTCGTAAATTACATCTGTCTCGAATTGGTAGAATCCATTCACGAAATTAATAAACTTAAGGATTATCCGATGAATAGTGCAAAATACAACGAAATATGTGACAAGGGAACCGAAATGCTGTTCTTGATCTTACCACATGCTTTAGAAATATACGCTATTGATAATTTTTACGTAGCCAGCACAGTAGAAAAATTTTTCAGTCTTCTTTTTACCAAGTTTAAGACAGTAATGGGATCTGCATCACCTGGGGAAGGGATTAGCAATCAACAGGGAACTCTTACATCCTCTCCAAATGGATATAAAATCCCACAAGAAAAAATGAACCTCTTTATTAATACACTGATATGTAGCACTGTGAACAAATTTCAGTTCCCTCCTTACATTGAAGAATTCTACGATGAGGAGGATGAAGATTTTATTGCCTTCAATACCTTTCGAGAGAATATAGAAAAACTTTTCCAGAGATTAATCCTGTTTAACAAACTGAAAGCTATCGAAATTATCAAGAATGCTATTATTTACTTGAACGAAAATTTCGACAATTTGAAATGGAACACCATAGAGTCCACTTTGTACGCCTTCTACATCACGACGTCTATCTATAGTGACTACAAAGGGAGTACCGTGCAGTCGGGCGGGGGTGCAACCAGGGATGCCACCTCCTCAGCAGTGTCCAACACGTGTCTCAGCAAACCAGACACAGGAACAACACACGGGAGTGCTAGTGGAAACACCTCCAAAGAGGTACAAGACTTGCACAATGCAGAGTACAACAACTTGCTCTTTGGCTGCCTCGCGGAGTTACTAAAAAACAGAAAAATTCTCAACTGTAGCAATAGCCTTATAAATATAAACCTGATGGAGATTTTCCAAAGACTGAACCCTTTTTTTATCAAAAATCCAGAGTACGTAGAACACTCTCTTCATGTTTTTATTACAAATGGGATTAGATGCAGTAAGAATAAGGTGGTAAAAAAATCGGTGCATATTTTTAAAAAATTTTTGAAAGCAAACTCGGTGGTTATATGCAACTACATGAAAGACATTTTGCAGATGCTGGAGAGCTTCTTAGAAATCCCATGTGTGTACCAGCGTGTTGGTAGCAAAAGTCGAACAGGCAGCAACAGTGGCAGTAGTGCCTCCTTGGCGGACATGCTATCCCTTGACCAGGACTCCATAAAATCCATGTACAAATATATATACGCAGATTTGAATTACACCCATGAGGATCAGAACGACATTTATGAAATTGCAGGCCTGCTGCTACTGTACTATGATTATACCAGAGCCAAGAGAACCGCTAAGGGGGAGTCCAACGAGCAGATGCACCTTTTGGAACACCAAGGAATGCAAGGAGGAAGAGGTAGCAACGCTAACGTAAGCTTTAACCGAATGGGCAGTACCAACAGTGGCAGTGGAGATGCAAAAAATTTAAACAACGCAGCCTCCATGCAGAGCATCAGTACAGACCTGAACACGAGAAATGAAAAAATCAATGAAGAACTGATCCCAAATTATAAAGATAGGATATTTTTCTTTAAAGGAATTTTAAATAAGCTACTAGAAAATCTAGCCAACATAAAAAATGTGTACATTAACTCTTCCAAAGCACAGCATGAGATCCTATGTCTGAGTTTCACCTGCAGTGTCGTCATAAGATGCATAGGTGCATTATGCAAAAATGTAAATATTAACATGACCGATGAATTGATTAACGACCTAGACAATACTTTAGGAATTATCATCAGTGAAGCGTTAGAATTGTTTTACAAAAATTACATCGTTAGGGATTCGGTTCTCTACACTTACAGAATATTATCCAACCTCTTTAAGGAACTCTCTCTCAACTACACCATAAAAATTTTGCCCTATTTTTACAACATATCATATAACATGATCATGACGAAACTGCAAAAGGGTAGTGCCCCTGGGGGAAGTACTTCTATCAGTGCGGTACCAACCTCACAAGGAGCTCTAGCCACTCAAAACCCATTACTCTCTTTCAACATGATGACCCCATCATCACATCCAGCTGTTGGAACTGGTTCCCCAAATGAAGCCTCCGCTTGTTTTGCAAACTCACAGGAAGAACTAAAATATCTGTTTAGTGAACTTAACGAATTGGGCGTACTAGTGTGTCACCTAATATCGACCTATAAAGAAAAATCCTACGATACGTTTATTAAACCCTACATACAAAATATTACGCAAATTCACTTAAATATATGGAAATGTATCGTTGTTCAGTCGTTGGAAATGCAAAGAGAACAGAACTCTGTACTATCTCCACTCATTATCATATTATATAATATATCATTAAACATCCCTTCAGCTATTCACAATTTTGTTTCCCTCGATTTGATTGCCCTAACACATAAAGAATTTTGTCAGGCTTTTTCGAATGAAGAAATGGTGAAGGCAAAATGCCCTGATGCCATTACCAGCATCTTGCTTGTCTCTTTGAATTATGCTAATACGTGCGATTTGAATATCTGTCTGTATGCAGCTCAGACCATTTCGAACATGCTAAACAATGCTACTTGTTTGCAGAATGCGCACGAGGTATGTTTCCTTAACGGGGGTCAGCCTTTGACCGAGTTCCCTCCCCGTTTGCTCACCCCATTGCGCTACTACTTACTACCCATTGTGCGCACCTACTTACTACCCATTGCGCACTTCCCTTCCCCCCCGCAGGTGCTGAGCAAATACCCGCTCGTCCAAATCATCGACACGCTGTGCGTAACGCTCAAGTCCCTGGATTATTCGGATCCCAAGAATAAGAGGGTTATACAGGCACGAAACAAAAAATCCCCGTTAGCGCCCGCGCGGCGACCCGCAAAAACGCACAGCAGCGCGGCGAATTTGCATATGTGCAAGTGTATCCACGCATGTGCTGTTACGCGATTGTGCTGTTACGCGATTGTGCTGTTACGCGATTGTGCTGTTACGCGATTGTGCTGTTACGCGATTGTGCTGTTACGCGATTGTGCTGTTACGCGATTGTGGCCTTACACGATTGTGCTGTTACGCAACTTTGCCCGTACGCGATTGCACCCCTCCGCTCACGCCCCTGTTTCTACCTCCCCGTCCCCCCTGTAGATAATCCAAGAGGTGATGAATATCTTCCGACTCTTCTGCGGATTCAAAGTGAACGCCAACTGTCTGCCCAACAAAATTCTGGAGAGCGCTCAAATCTGTTTGCAGAATTCGTTACTTTCAGTCTTCAAGAATAACCGAAACGACATCGGCGTGTTGTTACAAGTAAGCGCGGCGAGGGAGAGTTGTGCAGCGGAAACGTGCGCATTGCCACGCCTAAGCATGTAGTGCATACATATGGTACATACATACAGTACATACATGCAGCACATACATATAGCTTCTTCTTTTTTTTCCCTTTTTTAACCCTCGTGCAGGCCGTCAACGCGAACAATCAGCAGCAGTTCAGACAAATTTTGTCAAATTTTGTTGCGTAGGAAGGGAGAGGAAGCAGTGGCATAGCGGTAACACAGCAGTGATGTAGCGGCCTTGCAGTGACGTAGCAGCCACGCAGCGACGTAGCGGTGACAAATGGAGACATGCAACGATAGAAAAGCGTAACGCAGAGAAAAACAAACAACGCCGCCTCTGAGCAGCTGTAAAGGCGCACGCTCAACAAACCAAAAAAAAAATTGCGAAGCTTCCGAGTTTGCAAATAAAACCCGAGTGCAATTTTGCCACACTGTCGCATGAACTGTTCATGTAGAAAAAATTTACGAAATTAAAAAAAAAAAAAAAGTGAAAACTCATTTATGTATATTTTCACACCTGTTTGGTACATAAATTAGACGTTTTTGCTATCTTATCAAATTCTGAACATGTGTATAATACTCCCCCACGTCTATGTCTATGCCACCCTTACGACAATTTTTTCGCCCATTTCTTTTACCTTTTTTTTTATTTTTTTTTTCACTTCCCCTTTTTATGCATCCGAATTGTTTATCCTTGTCATGTAACGAAGTAAGGGTTACTCAAAACTGCGTCAATTTTTAACCTTTCATTTGGATTCCTTAAAATAAAAAAATAAAAAAATTGTATATTAAAAAGGGCCCCATGAGGGAAAAGAAGCCGCAGTCATGCCGATTCCTCACATTATCATCCACCTGTGATGGTGGAAAGCACCATGCCCACAGATGACCCCCCCACGATATGCGTGTACAACGCCACACACACCAAGTTTACCATTTCAAAAGGCCATCCACGATGCCGATTAGCTCCCGTTCACTGCAATGGGTATTATGTGAAACGTGATTTTAACTCGCTCAAATAACGGTTAGGAAGCACACATTGGTTGACAATGCATGTGGCATGAAAAACACGCTATTGGAGTTTTCTTCTTTTTTGTCTTTCCGTATTTGCAGCTCTGCCCATTCGTGTAAAAATGCATTTCCGCGCTGTCCAAATTTTTCACATCATGCATTATCAAGGAACGATGTTGCAAATTAATTTGGGTGGCGCCTTTCCTTTGGCTATTTTAACCTTTCCTCCAAGATGCCCCCCAGGATGGAGCTCCAGGACAGGGGCCGAATGTTAAGTCCGCACAGTTCCTTAATGAGGCGATTCTGAGGAAGTGGGGGCGTGGTGAATTGGCGATGCAAACAAATGGCAAACTTGCGAATCGAAGAAATGGAAAACATGGGAAGCAAAGAAATGACAAACTTGCGAAGCACAGAAGTGTCTATGCAGCGAAGTTCACAAAGCTGCCGCGGCTGAGAAAGCCACAACCAGAAGAACGCCTCTTACATTCCTGTTACTAGTTTGGCCCTTTATACTTTCGTAAAAACTCCTTAAAAGAGAAAAAAAAAAAAATTTTAAGCGATTATTCCACTTAGAAGAAATCGATTCGTCGTGACAACTAAATGTCTGTCTCTTTCTCGACGGTGTACATTCTAGGGGATCCCAACACTTCAATTAAATTTATAATTTGTGAGCATTCTTCGGATATGCTTTATGGGGGGGAAGGAACAAGTGGGTAGGGAGGTCACAGGTTTAATTCAAACTGGTAGTAAACATGCATTATCATTTTAAAAAAAAAAAAAAAAGCCATTTCTCAACTCGGCAACTTTGCCGTTTCGCAGTTTCTCAACCGCTCAATCGCAACTTTTCAATCTCGCAACTCCTCAATCTGTCAACCTCTCAATCTCTCAACCCCTCAATGTCGCTCTTTTGCATGAGTACTAACTCGTCCTTTTTGAACTTCCCGGGGAACAGGGGACAGAGGTTTATCAGCTCGAAAATTATGCACCCCAGGGCTGAACAGGAAGAAAGAAATGTGAAAGAAAGAAAGAAAGAATGTAAGTAAGTAAGTAAGTAAGTAGGTAAGTAAGTAAGCAAATAACTAAGTAAACAAATTGATAGACGAATAAGCGGAGCAATGCAGACAAACGACAAAAGGGTCCCATGTCTTAAGACATAATGAGACTGAAGCGCAACTAACACCATAGGTCTACGTCCGTCTGCAACGGGGGGGAAGAAGTGCGACGGGGTGTGTTGGGGGGTAATCAGTTCGGGAATGCACATGCACCCCCTTTCGAGGGCATAGAAAACGAAATTTCAAAATGGAGAATTCAGGCGAACCGTGTAATACATGGAGCCGCATAGCAGCTCAGGCGCCCGGTACCATCTCGAGCAAATGTACGGAATAGAGATGATGCTTTCTTCGACTTTTTTTGCAGATCCTTCAGAGTATCAAAAAAAGGGGGATCCTATATTGGGATCAAAAATGGGGGAAGAGCCACAAAGGGCTTCTCCAAACGTGCTCCTTCAAAAGTGCTCCTTCAAACGTGCTCCTTCAAATGTGCTTCTTCTTCTGCTGTGCTTACCCAAATCGCATATTTCCACCTTAAATGGGGATGAGCCTGTATCGATCTTTAAGAAAGAGAGAGGGGGAAGCTGCACTGTTGTGTCTGTTTTAATGGTCAGCCATTGTTCGTCTCTTCGATCGTTTTTTTTTTTCCAGCTGCGCGGATCGCTTCTCTGATCCCTTCCTGTGGTGCCATTACCAAAATGTTGTCCGGCTTCAAATCCCTGTGAGCTAAATTCTGCTCGTGTAGGTGCTTGATCCCTTTGCATATTTGGCTGATAAGGTGACAATCCAGGGGGAAGCATGTGTAGCTGCAGTTTTGTTAATCGCTTGGCTAGCCGTTTCGTTCATCGAAGGAACATCCAACATGTGCCGAAGTGAAGACGTATTATTTAAGGGGCGTCCTCATTCGATCCTTACTATATGATGGTTTTTAAGTCAGACGCTGCAATACGGTCTTTCCTAGGATGAAGGAAAAAATGAAACCAGTTGAATGGTCGTCGTTCCTTTTTGTGCAAAATGTGATTGGTCAGGGGGGGGGCAGAAGCAAAATGCGTGTTCTACACGTGGTGACGTAAGAGGCCTGAACACAATGCCCCTATTTCGTTCTTCGCTACTTTGAGCTGACTTATATTATTTATATTATTTATATAACTATTTTTTATTTTATTTTTTTTTTTTTTCTCACTTGTTTTCCTTCCTTTCTTGCTTCTTAAATCGGATATACTTGCCCAGGCTGTACGTCATGTACTTGAAGACAATGTTCTGTATACGAAAGCCCTTCTCCGTCGTGGTGTAAAAAATGGATTTTAAATTTACGATGTTTTCGCTATGCTGCATCTTCTGCAGTAGGTCGACTTCCCTCGAGACTTTGTTCCTCCTGGTTCGTAGGCGCAAAATGGGGGGAGAGGCACACTTGGGGGGGAGAAGCACACTTGGGGGGGAGAAGCACACTTGGGGGGGAGAAGCACACTTGGGGGTGACAATAGGTCTGTCTATCGGTGTACCCACGTGTGGATGCGGGGCAGAGCCGTCAAATCGTGCAATTCCCAATTAACGCAGGCGTCTTGCGCTTCGCACACGTCGCACTCATCGCACGCTTCTCATACCACTTGGGGGACCGCTTAATCGCCACCGGCTCCTGCGTGCACAGGTCAATAGCGTAGTAGACCTTCCCAAAGGTGCCCTTGCCGATGAGTTTCACCAACTTGTATTTGTGCTCTTCCTTCCTGACGCATTCCATTTTGACCAGCTCGGGGATTTTCAGAAATTTCCTGTGTATGCTTATCGGCGTGCACATGCGTGCGTTGGAGTATACCTAACTCGTTTGCGTAATGTTCCACCCGTTCGTACCGCTACTTATCCTCGCGTGTACTTGTGGGACTTACGTCGGGATGAGTGCCAGTTCGAGTAAAAGGTAAATGTACTTTCAGACAAATGAGACAAAAATGTGCCGCTGAACGAGTATCACAAAGTGGGGGCGAAAAGAAGGACAACGTGGAGGTAGCCAAAAAAAAAAAAAAAAAAAAATTGAGAAAGCTTCTAAATACTTCGAAATGCCTCGAAACACTTCGAAGTGAAATATCAATTCATTCTTAGCCGCTCATTTTACCGCCAACCTTTGACAAGGTGATAAAAAGGCAAATGGCAGAACAGGCCGTAGGAACAAAGAATGTAGAAACGCACAACAGGCAGGCCCAGTGGGATAACTTCATATGCAGATACATAAAAAGGTGTGAACTTTTTTTTTTTTTTCCCATTTTTATTTTTTTAAAATATTTTATTTTGCTACATTTTTCAACTCGCGATTTTTTTTTATCTACACTTTGGAGCATATCCTTTGTCCCTACACTTGATGAGTGCGATTTTTTGTGGTGGCTTCATCACAGCATTGTCAGTGGTACTGTGTATCCTATAATTATAAACCCCCTCTTTTGCCTTTTTTTTTTTACTCATCGATTTTGTTAAAATTTAATTCCCAGCGACTCACCCTTCATGTGCACACGTGTACATTCCCCCGTCTATTTTTCCGCATAGCAGTGTTCACTTCAGCGAGGACGCTACGATGATCGCAAATGGTTTCCTTTCCTTCAATTTTGCGATTGTGTATGGGAAATAAAACGGCCTGCATACTTTTCGATCACCACGGGGAGGGAACAAAACGAAGTGTGCTAATTGCATTTCGTTTGGAGCATCAAATTGACGTAACCGATACGTTCGTCCTCCCTATTTGTTCATCCCAATGGAGTGACACATATATATGGCCAAAAAAAAACAGGAAAAAGGGAAATGTTGAAATTACTTTCATTTTGTACATCCACCTCGTTTTGTATTTATTCCTTTTTGGCATTAGCAATACGTGGTGAAAAAATGAATAGCTATTACATTTTCCCGTTGTGTAATTTTTTTTTTTTTCCCAATTTGGCTTTTCATATAGCTGCTGTCCTTGTGTGCATATTTTCACAAAGGCAGATTGACACTCAAGGGTTCCATCCATTTGGCAATTCAAGGGAAAAAAATTACAGGGAGTATAAAATGAGAAGATATACTCACACAACAGATTTCCACATGGGATAGAGTCATGTGAAATCCGTCCCGTTGTAATAATCGCACAACTCGTTTTATGTGCAGCAGCGTTGGAGAGGGTATCATGTGGAAACGAAAAAATGCTCGCTTCTTTACAGGTGGAGGATCCATGCGATGTACCACTTTGGGTATGCTAATTCGATTGCCTTCCACATCATTAAGGGGAATGCAAAATGGAGGAGTACGCCCAAATGTGGATAACACTGGCTAGTAGCTACTTAGCGTTCGTCCCTCTCGCGGTGGACTTTACGATACCAACGGGGGGAGGCACAAAATGGGAAATTTCTAAAAAAAAAAAAAAAAAAAATACAAATTGTAGAGAGATATTTCTATTCACATTTTTGCGTACACATGAAAAGGAACCATTTGGAATTATTTTTTTTTTTATTTCATAATTTTTTTGTTTATTTGGGAACACATTATGCGTACGCGAGTAAACGTTTTTTTACTCATCTTTGAGACTTTATTTTTCTCTTTCCGGTGGCGATACAGTCAAATGGAAGGAAAAGCAAATTATGGCAATTTTGTGAAGTATCGCTGGGGTTTCACAAGGTCGAGGGGCGTTAGCAACGTATGTATGAAAAGTACGCATAAATGTGTGAAGAAAGCTAATGGAGGAGACCTCCCTCCGATTGCTCTGCATACTGCAGGGTGTTATACATGCCCGACGTGAAAAAGGGACAAGGACGCCGCGTTGTGTAGGTAGAACGGCATCGATAGCTCCGCGTGAGCAGTTCATACTTCGTAGTTCATAGCTCGTTGTTCGCAGCTGGCACTGTGTAGTTCTTATTTATCCGCACTCGATGAGGGCAATGCCCATCATGCACTTTGGCACACTCCACATGTGGGCATGTACGCATGTGCGCGTACTTGCGTGTACGCGTAAAATTAGTGGTCGCTTTTTTTTTTTTTTATGGCCCTGCGTTTTGTACTTGTTACATGCAGCGCTAAGACTGCCAACAATGCAGCGATACGCAACACAACGAAACGTACAACGTACTGTAAGCCTTTTTTTCTCATTTTTTTGCTTAATGGATAAAGAAGTGACATTTTAACTTCAAATTGTGGAGCATGCAAGTGTGTCCCGCCTTTCTGCATACACCTCGACAAAAAGTCGAGTCAGAAAAAAAAGAAAAAAAGAAAAATATTTTTGTGAAACGAAAAGGAAACCATTTTACCATACGTGTACGTGAAAGAAAAAATCGCAAATGACAAATGACGCATCATAGCGAAGGCAAAAAAATTCTACTTTCACATTTTGACACTTTTGCATTTTCAAATGGGGAAAACGTTCATTCAGCGTTATGTTTCACCATTTTGATGTTTTCCTGTTTTGTGTCACATTGGGACTTTTCCTTTTTTAACTGTTTTTTAGCTATTTTTTTTAGCTTTTTTTTTTAGCTTATTTTTTTTTTTTTCCACCTGATTGTTAAAAAAATTATGAACAGTCAGAACATTTTCACGTTTTAAGCTATTTTCCTCCTTTTTTGTTTTTTTTTTTTTACGCACCCACTTTAACGTATACTCGTTACACCCCACGATTTTTGTAAATTATTTACTCGCCAAAAATAAGCCTAGGTAAACGAATGAACCAAAACACATAAGGAAGGATTTTCCGTGCAGCGTATTCTCCCCACTTGTGTGTATGTATCCCCTTTTGGCAAGAGTGGAGTAACAGCGAGCATTTCAAGTGTACCTATAAGCGCACACCCATACAGATATGTACCAGTGTGTTCTTCCACTGGGGTATCTCCTCATGTGCACTTGTAGATATATTATGTACACGGCTAATCCGATTTGTGTGCACCCATGAGAAAAAAACTCGAATGAAACCATGTGAGGGAAAGCCAAAACCCGTCCTAGGTTAACGTCTGACGCACGTGTCCATGCGATCGACGCGAAAACGTGAAAGCTCATGTCAACATAAATGCCATCCAGGTGGAAGTGGCAGCTAATCAAATCGTGCGCCCCATAAGAAGAGGGGAAAAAAAAAAGAAAAAAAAATCGTGCACATTCGTGTATACATATAAGCATTCATTTATGTTCACCTCCTGAGAGTTATGCCGCTTAGTCACACATTACTGAAATAAGCAGGGGGACAAATTATAACCGTAAAATGATGCTAGGTTGACAAATTGCCTATCCTCGAGCGGCACAAAATGTAAAAAAAAAAAAAAAAAAGAACAATTACAGTAGGAATAATAAGAAGAAAGGTCACTTCATTCGATCCCCCCTTCGAATCAGTTGGGAGAGCACAGCAATCTGTGAAGGGAATTTTTTAATTGGGCACGCGCGGTCAGGCGCTTGGTTGGCACACCTCGGCGCAGTGACAAAACTGCATTGCGACATAGCGCCGTAACTATCACCCCGCTGTGCGTCTCGCCGGCACTCTTCTCCCCGCGCGCATCCAAAATGAGAGTAGAAGAATACAGACACCAGGTTGGGGGGCACTGCAAACTGATAAAACCGAAAGACTCATCGAAAGTGTACAAACCCCTTATAGAAAATGAATATATTTTCTATGAGAAGTTAACGAACTTTGGAGCGTCTTCCGCGGAATCGGGCCCGTTACACATTTTGAAAAAATTCATCCCTAAGTTTTATGGAGTGACTGAAATTGTCGTTGAGTATTCCTCGTCGTCCGAGATGGAGGACAATTTAGTTAACAAACAGAAAAGGAGAAATGAACCGAGTGGTAGTAAGGGTCGGAAATATTTCAGTTTGGACGGACACGATGAGACAAAACAACCGTCAAACGAACTGCAAAAACAAATGTCAAACCAACTGCCAAACCAACCGCCAAACCAACTGCCAAACCAACCGCCAAACCAACTGCCAAACCAACTGCCAAACCAACTGCCAAACCAACTGCCAAACCAACCGTCAAACCAACTGCCAAACCAACTGCCAAACCAACCGATAGCCAAACCGCCTCAGGGCGAGCCAGAAAAAGGAGAAAAGGACACTCAAAGTGACAAGTACGCCAAGGGGAAGAAGCGAAAGAAATGCATCCCACACATCGTCTTGGAAGATCTCGTGTACGGATTTAAGCGACCATGCGTATTGGACATAAAAATGGGGAAAAGACAAAGAAAAATAGGTGCATCCTTAGAAAAAAGAAAAAGACAAGTAGAAAAAAGCTTTAGAACAACTAGCCATTCTCTAGGATTTAGATTATGCGGTTGCCAACATTACAACAAAATAAATGACAAATTATTTTATAAAGATAAATATTGGGGTAGAAATTTAACAAAGGAAAATATCCCATGGGCAATTCGAAATTGGTTTTGGAATGGTATCCTACTGTACGACGAATTGATTCCATTACTACTAGAAAAGTTACATCGATTTTTTAACTGCATAGTGGAGTTACGACACTACCGCTTTTGGTCTTCTTCCCTTCTCTGGGTTTTTGATGGTGGATTAAATGACGAAAAAGCGAGATCAAATTCGCTAGACATCAGAATGATAGATTTTGCCAATACCATTTATTTACAAGATAATCCATCTGTGGATGATGAATATATATTTGGTCTTAAAAATTTAATTCATTCAATGCAGATCCTAAACAACACAATTCAAGGGATGCATTTTTTGCCTCAAGAAATTAGTACTTGTTTTTATTCTGAAAATTGTAAACCCAGGGGAAATTTCTATCGTCCTATTTTTAAGAAATCCAAGTCAGCCATTTTGGAAGAGAATATAAAAAAAAAAAATCTCAATATAAATTTTGAATTTTTAAAAAATGCAAAAGCGAGACGGAAAAGTAGTAACGTTTATTCGAGTCACATGACAGGTGAGTTGGCAACTCAGTTGGCAGTTGGATCCCCAAAAGGGACAAGTGATGACGGATTAGCATTTCAATATCTTAACAAATTTATGGGAAAAAAAAAAAAAATATATGGAATCAAGAGCAGTACTTTAGTAACTCCGATTGCCCCATCGGGAACCACATGAACCTCTCTCCGTGTAGCAGTCCGGTTGGAAGACTCCACAACAGAGAGGTCTGCTTCAGTGGTTGGTTAGATGAGCCGCTTCCTGGGAATGTTACCCACCGAAGTAGGGGAAGTCCCCATTTTAATATCCCCCTCATACCTCTTACCAGCGTTGACCACACGGATGATGGTCCAGCTTCAGGAAAACGTTCGAATGGAACCGATCTCCAGGAAAAGGCGAATATCACCACGTTTAGCGAAAGTGCGAACGGGCCCCTGAGAAATGAAGTCCTATCGTTAGAGGCACTTCAAATAGGAGGCAACCTAAGGAGTGACCACCACTCGGAAGTGACCTCGAGGGGGAAGGAACCAGTTTTCCCAATAGATTTGATCGAAGATCCCAAACGGGCCCACCTCTCATGTGAAGACGAACTTGTAGACCTGCCGAAAAAAACAACTAACACAACTAAACAGAATGAGACATCAGAACAAGCGCCAACAAATAATCATATCGATGAAGCAAAAATGGAACGATTGGAAATAGGGCACATTGACTGTGATCATGCCATCACGACTAGGCATGAAACTGATGGGAGGAATCGCCAAACAGGAGAAAGCGTAACCGAGATGGAAGAGCCACAAACAAATTCTCCTTTGAAAAATAAAAATAAAAATGAAAATTGCCATCCCATAAATCCCTCAGAAGAAGAAGCAACAAATGGAGTAACCGAAAAGGGAGAAATTCCGCAAAGTGAGGATTGCCAAAAATATATGAACATGTCAGGTGAAAAACAGACTATTGATGACAAACGATCGCACATCAATGCCCCGCTGCTTCAAACTCGTGAAAACGTTTCTTCCATGTCGAGAGAGGGAAATTTATTTGGAAATGGAAAGGGCAATTCAGAGGAGAGGTACGAGAACAATGCGTATGAACAAGTCATACAAGAAGTTATAGTCAAGACGTTAAAAGTCGCCTCTAGGGGTAGCGAAAGGGAGAAAACTGCGTCCGTTGACATTGCATATAAGACTCCTGTATATAGCAACTGCACGAACAGGATCGAAGATGAAAGGAAAGACAAAGACGATGGGTGCCGCAATGAAGGTGAGCCAAAGGGACACGAAAATGACTTTACAAATTTTTGTGAGTCCGGAGGGAAAGGTCGACCTTACAAGCATGAGTATATTCTGTCAAATGAGATGAATAGAAATGAGGTCGCACAGAATGGGGATGAAACGAGCGATCGGAAGGGAAGCTACTCTAAGGGAAGCGGCGTGGAAGTGGAGAAAAAGGAAGAAAACGGGGTCGTAAAAAATAATGAGCAGGAAGATAGGCAAAACACCAAACAAAATTTAGGTGAGATAGAATCCCACACACAGCAACAAACGCAAGAGAGCTTAAAACACGACATGCTCAAAAAAGGGGAGCATCCAATTAGAAGCGCACTGCTGTCCAAACTCCCAAAAGATTCGTTTGTGAGAGAAACAAAATGGAGTATTCTAAGCAGAAACATAAATCTGAAAGTGTTCATCAATTATATGATTAAGAAAGAAATTGAGGAAAAAAAAAAGGCGCAAGAGTATCTGTGCCTTTTAGTGAAGGGTAGAAACGACCTGAACCTCCGAGCCTTGCGAAGGGAGCACCTCTCCGATAGCAACAGGGACGCGGTGGGAATTCCGTGGAAGGCGCAAAGGAGGCACAGAGCGAGCAAAGTCGGTAGAGCGAGCAAAGTCGGTAGTGCCAGCAGAATCAGAAGAGATAGCAGAATCAGAAGAGACAGCAGAGCGAGCGGAGCCACCGGACGGGGAAAGAACGAGGCGAATGATCCCCCCTCAGAAGCAGCGAGGGGCGAACCGCCCCCCATACTTAACCATCACCTCTTGGAAAAAAGCCTCAGCTATAGTTACAGTCACCGTAACACCTGCGGTCACCATTACACCTGCGGTCATCATTACACCTGCGGTCACCGTTACACCCGCAGTCACACCTACAGCTGCAGCCACAGCTACAGCTCCGACTCGGGACTCATTTACAACAGAAGCCTGCAAGGGGGAGACCTGAAGAAGATGCTAAAAAGGGAAGCGAGAATTACCAGCAAGAGGTGCATTTCCTGCACAGATATACCCCTGAGAATAAAAAAAAGAAAAAAACAAAAAAAAAAAAAAAAATATAAAAAAAAAACTTTTCAAAAAAATTAACATCCAATCGGGAATGAAAAATAGCATAACTAAATCAACCCCGAAATTTATTTTCTCCAACTATACGGTTCCTAATCAACATTCTGTGACACACCCTATTGAGTACTCACCAAAGAGCGATTCCATTTGCAGAATAACAGACGATTTTAACGCTTTCACCGCGGAGTATAGGAGCAACCGATACGTTCACTCCGTCATCAGACAGAGACACAACACACACCAGGTGAACGACTCGCCCAACACACACATCGATCGCACCACAAACAACCAAACAGATTATAACTCCTTTCGAGAAAAGAACCTGATAGTACCCCTGACAGACACGAATTCTAGTGAAAAGTACCTTCGAAGGTCCCTGTCCGAACCCAACTTCTACAAATTTGGCTACTTCAGATGCATACTTAACGACTTTTATGGAACCAAAATTAATTACAACAGTTTGGTTGCAAACAGGTTGGATAAGATGAGTAAGGTTCCCATTTACAACCAGATATATGGATTCACTTCCAACTCGAGCGACCTGGATTCGTCCGATGCATCATGGGGCTACTAATTTTTCTCTTCCATGGGGCGTGGGCGGAGAGTTTTTTCCCCCCCAACTGTGACCTAAACCCGGAACCCTGTAACCTCAACCCCTAATGTGCCTGGGCATCCCCGCTTCGCACAAATATGTGATCGCCATGTTGTGATAAATTCGGCATGCTCGCGTTGCAAGCCCCCCCTTTTTTTTAATTAACTTTTTCGCGTACTTTTTTCTAGTCTAATTGGGGAGCCTTGTCAAGCTTTTCATCGCTTTGCAACCCTTTGCAACGCGTTGCGAACTTCATCTCAGCTTAGCGAAGTTCATTTCACGCAATTTTTTTTTCCATTTTTTCACGCCGCGTTCGTTCCCCCACTTCCCATTTTTTCTTGTGATTCATTTTAATAATGGTTAACAAAAACACACCTGGTAAACAAAAAACTGTCCAGGAGGGAACTTTACGCACAAAACTGGTTAAAGAATTCCACCCCCCTTTTTTTTTTTTTTTTTTTAACCTCACAACGCGCGTGTGCACGCGGTACGTATGTTCCTGCCTCCCACTTTATGACGCCCTCGTTTACCAAATTATCCTCGTAGTAGGGATAGCATTCCTTTTCTGTGCACACCTGTGAATTCCTCTCTGTCTCACTTTTTTACTTCCCGGGGGGAAGAACAATTTTACGCCTGCTGACTTTTTCGCCTTTCCGTTTTTTGTAGCATTTGGAAAGCTTGCCAAACCCAACTGTCGTAAAATTCTTCCCCCCCATGGACCCCTTCGCGCGTGCTTTGGCTGCTATACACATTCATTCCTAATAATGCACCAGCTTATTTCCCTCTGCATGTACCCCCCCCGCCCACTCGAACGGGGAAATTTTCCACCACCTTGGCACACTGACCCGCACACTGGCCTACATGCTGGCCAATTTTTTCTTCGCATTTTAGCTGATTTGATTTTGCCGCTCGATCATTTCTGCATTCGCTGTACCATTTGTTCGTTCGTTCGTCCGTTCGTTCGTTCGTCCGTTCGTCCGTTCGTCCATTCGTCCGTCCGTTCGTTTTTTTTTTTTTCCCTTACCATGCGCACTTTTGCGTGTACGTAACTGCATCCCCATGTGCACGCTTTACGCATACCGGGAGTAACATTTCAAGGGTTTGCCCCCCTGCCCGATAACTGCCAATTTCGCGCATTTTGACATTAGAAATTGTGAAGCGGCAGACACGTTAATACGCATGCCTAATGAAAAATGTGTAGGCCCGAACACACCCTGGAGTGATGACTACGCGAGAGGAATTGCCGCACATCGATTTGCTCTTACGGTTAGGTACACCCACACATACGCAGACACTCTCACCCATACATACGCAGACACTCTCACCCACCCACACAGACACACACCCTCACCCCTGCATGTGAACACCCCCCCCAAACCGCCACGCTCACGGAACGGCTGCCAGACCCTAACTCAAAATGCTTGGTTGCACAGAAGAACCAAAGTAATATGTATGAACAGAAATGCCTTCCTGCACAAGTGGAGGGAAAATGAAATGTGTTCATCTTTTACGAAAAAGTTTTATGTTTTATGTTCTATGTTTTATGCTTTATGTTTTATGTTTTTTTTTTTCCTTTTTATTTTTATTTTCATGTTGTATCGCCTTTTTAGTTTAAAAGATCCAACGAAAAAAAAATTCATCATTTTTGGATTGCCGTTCTCGGGGAAAACTTCTATAATTTACTTCTTCAAGCTGGGCTACCTCATAACAACAGTGAGTGCACCTCCACGGAAGGGCAGCGCCGCGCACACAGCCCTTTCCCTCTCCCCTCCCAGACATTCCAGAACGATCAGATCATGTGGTTATCTTTCGCGTAGAGGTTTCGTACCTTCTCCAATTTTTGCAAAAAATGTAGAGAGGGGGGGGGGAAAAAAAGCGTACACACGGGAGATGCACCCAATGTGTTTGCCATCCGCCGAATGGAAAAAAATTAACTAATTGGCTGGTCGGGAAAGCGCATTCCCAAACGGCTACAAAGGTGCCTTGAGAATGTGCGCTCTTATTATGACCTCCCGGAAACCCACTCCTGCATCATATCCCCACTCCTGCATCATCTCCCCACTCATGCATCATCTCCACCCCCATGCATCATCTCCACCCCCATGCATCATCTCCACCCCCATGCATCATCTTCCCCCCCATGCATCATCTCCACCCCCATGCATCATCTTCCCCCCCCTGCGCTGCGCTCAGGTAAGAACACTCTTCATCAACGAAGAAAGTTTCAGCGTGAAAATCCAAACAGACAAAAACAGGCTGGGCGAAAGAAATTACGAAGTAACCTTCTTCGAGGTAGGAACGGATTGCTCATACAGCTTAATAAAAGAATACGCAGACATTTCAAATGACGTAATCTACATTATCGACAGTGCACACAAAAGTGCCCTAAGTGAAGCCAGAGAAGAATTCATCAGAATTATATATGACTTTCGATTTGTGTATAGAAAATGTAAATTCTTAATTTTTATGAACAAGCAAGATTCGAATGGCTGTCTCCCGTCAGAAGAAATTATAAATTATTTTGCCCTTCCAAAAGAGTTGCGCTTTAGGTGTAAATTCTTTTCGTGTAGCACCTTATCTGGGCAGGGACTAAAAGAGGGCTTAGAATGGCTGGTGAACACGAACGTTTTTGTTGACAAAAATGATGATGCCGTTGAACCGAGTGGGGGAACATTTTACAACTACTAATCCAGTTGGAGGTTCACTTTTTTTTTTTTTTTTTCCTGTCCGTTTGGTGAATGCACATTTTTTAACAGAGAGAAAAAGGCATTCCTCAGACGGCTGCCTTCACTTTCGCAAGTACCTACGTTTGTAATGCACATACGTAAACACACTGAATAGACTTTTTAATAATCGCTAGCTTTCTTAATACTTTCCTTTTTATTTATAAAATATTTCATAAGTTTATCTGCATGCCAATTTGTATTTTTGTTGTGTCATTCCTTCTGCATGTCTCTCCACTTTTGTTGTATCATCTTGCCATGCGCTTCCACATTTTTTTTTTTTTTTTTTGTTAAAAAAAAAAAAAAAAAAAAAAAAGTTGTATCTCTCAATTGTGACCAAGTCGATTTGAGAAAGACAAAGGTGATGAACTTCGGTACAAACTACAAGATGGGCACAAGTACCCCAAATGGGAATCTTTCCCCTTTTAAAATATGTTTAAGTGGAGAGTCCTTTCGCCTATAATGTCGTTAAGCTGGGAGGGGAGGGATAAATGGGTGTGCACATACAATGTAGAAGAGAAGAACATGTTGCGAGGGGAGACGATAAAATAAAAATTTTAAATGAGGAATAAAATCCCCTCAGTTCCTCCCCCTCAGTTTAGTTCCTTCCCCCAGTTTATTCCCTTCCCCTCGTTTGTCCTTTTTCACCATCCCGGTTATTTCCCAGCCCATTTTGTATTTTCATTTTTAAAATTAAATTACCTGGTCGAGCTCTTCCAAAATGTTCTGATCGCCTTCGCCCACATCTTTGTGGTACCTCTCGGCTAGCTTCTGCAAAAAAGAATAAAAAAATAAATAAAATAAAATAAAATGTAATACAATATAATGCAATATAATACAATATAATAAAAAAATTCGCTTAATTCTTCACAGGGTGAGAAAAAAAGTGCACTCCTTTTTAGCTTAAATACTTTTAAAGAATTTTCCGAATATTCTTTTTCCACTTCATCCTTGATGTCCTTCACTTCGTATTCTTGCGCAGTGTAAAAGACGAAAATGTGAACAATTTTGGCAACAGCGAGGAGTGTGACGCGAGGAAAATGTAAAGATTATGGTCTACAGAAAAAGTCAATCCCACCTTCACTCATTTTATCCCCCGGAATGGCATTCACAGAGTGCGAATTTAAAGGCTGCGGAAAGGTAAAACAGAACAGAACGTTTTTCCTTGTTCTCGTGAAAAACGACTGAGCTGCGACGTAGAACTAACCTTATATATGTTCAGTACATCATAGGGGAGTTGCGCGTGCGCTGTACACACAAACGCGAGGAGGAGCAAAAGAAGGAAGCGTCCCATGCTGGGCAAAACAAAAGGGAAGGAAAAGGCCACGCGGTTCGAAGTAGACGTGGGAGTAACACGCAAAATGGATGTAATAAGGAGGCAAAAATATATATTTTTACCCTTTGGAGGACGATACGCATTTAAGCAAAACAAACATTTCGATTGGGGGTAAAAATAAA
>NC_020407.1:714783-716377 GCF_000321355.1 Plasmodium cynomolgi strain B
TTTTTCCTACATTTTTTGGCTCACTGAACATGCGCGACCATAACATCACTGCGCAGAAACAAAGCCATGCAAAATGGAATGGGATAATTGCGGTTTAATTATGCCTGGTGATAATTTGAAAAAGATTTTCCATTCCATGGTGACTCATTCGTGAGGATGTTACATGCGTAACCGTCTGTGCACACATGCTTGCCTTCGTCCAGCACAAATAAAAATATACGTATGTTCGCGCATATACACACGCGTGCAGAGCATACGCACGCCACTCCATTAAAATGTCTGCAGTGACGAATGCGCCTTGTCCCATAGCAATGCTGAAAAAATTACTTAACAGGGGAGCGATTTTTAAAATGCAATTCCTATCTTTGAAATGAAGAAGGTATGCACATTATAAGTGAATGGATTTTCCACTACAGTACGTTCCCCCCCCCAAAATAAAGACCCAAAAAAAAATACATATATATATGTATGTATATATACAAAACAAAGTAAAGCACGTTTGCCTTCCCCATTTTTGCGAGGAGAATTACTTCCCTTACGTGCGTCCATCTCCTTCCCCGTCTCGCGCAACACCGCTAACAATACCGTTGGAGTACCAAAAAAATGATTAAAAATGAATAAAAATGAGGTGAACAACTTTTTATGCCAATTTGACTTCTCCGCCCTGGAGGAGTTAGACCCATCATTAGGTAACTTCAAAAGTGGGCAGCCGGAAAAAAGTCTTCGGGAGGTTTTTTTTTTCCAGTCTACCTCACACAGAGTAGAAGCTATCGCCACACTGCGCTGATGCTACACGAGCCTGCCTCTGCACATGCGCGCGCCCTTTACAGCGGACGGCTACACCGCTTGCTACAGAAAAGAAGTCCCATTCGAGATAAAGGTGGAACAGGCGAACAACGTGCCGCAGGAAATAGGCTCACTAGAAGTTATAACGGTGAAACTTTTGGCGTTGGTAGGGCGGAGGGGTTGACCATGCGCATGATCTTGCACGTGAGCGTGAGCATACGCATGATCGGTGTTGCCATCAGTGTGGATTAAAATACACATTTAGTGCGTCGCTTTACCATGAGCACATAGCTACAGAACTGTTATTTTTTCCACATCACCTGCAGGGGGACGAATCAAATGCCAAGCGCATCAAGATAGAGCTAACCTGCGAAGCGGATCTGTTTTTTCACTTTACGCAAACGTAATGAATGAGCGGCGGTGATATCATACGGGGCCACTCCCCTGTGTTTTTGCGCAAAGGGAATTTGCCTATCGCTCTACCGGTCTCCTTCGCTTGTCCATTTGGACCCCTTTTTTTCGACTTCCTATTTCCCCTCCCTTACAGAGTAGACGAACGCTCGTTTGAAGCCATGCAGGCCAGCCAAAAACTTATGATTAATTTTTCCGAATATTTGGAAGTTTTAATAAAAATGTTCAACTCCTGTATAGGGGACCCGCGCAGGTGGAGATGGATTACGCCGCGTTGAGCACGTCTTTTTTTTTTTTTTTAATCTAATTTGGTTATTCATACCAAGCAGTAAAAATGTATCCCTTTCTGTTGTGGCAATTTTCATGACTTGATATTCTGACATGTGTTTTTTTTTTT
>NC_020407.1:716497-739313 GCF_000321355.1 Plasmodium cynomolgi strain B
GTGAAAAGGACTAAATGGGGTTTCTACGCGGAATGTTCTCTCCGGTGTAGCACCTTTTCCTTTTTAAGGCATATTTGTGTTTTCGTGCAGTTGGCTGATTTTTCTTTTTTTTTTTTTTTTTTTTTTTTTTGAAGAACGTCGAATATAAGTTCATCGAACTACTGGTGTGCGAGCTTGTCCAGTCCTCCGAGGAAACCATAAAGGAGAGCATTTCCTACAGGTACAATGCCATCAAGTCGAAAAATTCCATAATGTACAAAAGGTTGCAAGTAGGTGAATACGAGGGAAAATGACCCCAAGAAAGGGCAAAAAGGTGATAAGGGTATATCACAGGGATTTACATTCTCAGCCGCATTTCATACGTGAATTGTACGCTCCCGCTAATGACCCTTCCTCACGCCTTCTTCGCCTATTCCGCCAATTGTGCATCCCTCCAAATTTGCATCCCCCCAAATGTGCAGGACATAAATCTGTTAATCAAGTCGAAAAACCCGTCCCTCCTAATGCAACTCCAAAAAACGGTAAGCAAACAAATGGAACTTAGGAAGAACAGACACTGCACCAGAAGCATATATAACTCGAGTTGAGCAAGGGAGCATTCCCCCTCTGCAGAGGAGTAGATACCAATACGTGTGCATAGTAGGATGCACACCCCACATTACATTATGCGTCGGTAAGGCTTCATCAGGCTAGTAGACTATTAACAATTAAAGCGTCTACTCAGAAGAGAAGCTCCCTGGGGGGGGGAACTCTATCCCACCTTTTTTGTGCCCCCCCACCAATTGCACCTTTAAATTAACTTCCACGTGGAACGATCTTAATCCCTTCCTTTTTCACGTAATCCTTTATTTGTGCTTTTTTTGTTTCTCGTTTGAGCGATAAAGTGGCTTCCCCCCAATAGGGGAACCACCTGCATATGACTCTCCACATTGTACGGAAAAAATAAAATGGATAACTGCACCGATGAGTACACAGATGAGTGCACAGATATGGGTCCACCTTTCTAGTGTACACTCCACTGCACCGCACACATCGTGAGTGTTTCTTTTGTGCGCAAAAAAGCAGTGCCTCAAATGGGCACCAAGTGATGCTCGTTAAAAAAGGGGGGGCACAAACCCATGGGAACTTCCATCTCCTTTTTGCAAACCAAGGTGGGGTATGTGCATCCGAACAAAGGCGCTATGCCCCATAGGTATAAAACTAATTTTTAAGGTATACAATGCTGGGTGGTAGAAAAAAGAGTTCTTGCTAATATCAATGGGGGGGGGGAATAAAAAACATCCGAAAGTAGTCGTCATCTCATCTGTCAAATGAGGAGACTCACTATCATGGAACAAGAGTTGTCACTGTTTTGTACAGCACCATGACCCATGGAGCGACTACACATTCGTGTAGGAAAATACCCAGTGGAGTAGTCGAGTTGGGAACTCCTTCCAACTGTTGTGGAACATACCATGTGGTTCATCCCGCCGGGGGGGTTTGCATTTTCCACGTTCCGTCATTCCACCTCACATACGTCATTATTTTTTTTTTCACTGTTTGCCTTGTTTACTTTTGCTACACGCATGAAATGTCTCCCTTTCTACTTTTCGCCTTCACGATTGGTCAGGGGACCATGTCTGCCAATTTTTATGCCAACAACGGATACGTTAGCGCCATGGGAAAGGAGGCATTATTTTATATGCCTGCACAACGCGATTGCGTTGGGGTGAGTTATATGTAGACAGTTGGGCTTATCAAAATGGGAAGCCACGTGTGGTAATAGCGATGCTAGCAAAAAAAAAAAAAAAAAAAAAAAACAAAGTGCAGCCACATAACGTAAACACATTTGCATACATTTCACTTATACCACCTGCAGTGCTCGTTATGGCGCAAATTTTTTCTCATAAAAAAAAGGGCCTAATGAATAGCTGTCATCTGATTTGTTATGGACAATTATAATTTGGGGCAAAAAAAAAGACCATTGGGAGATATCAAATGCGGAAAAAATATCATCCTATATTTCTCAGAAGCAAAAAATTGCCAACTGTTGGTAATCTTTCATACATATGTACATATTTTTGTTAAAAAAAAAAAAAATGCTTCCTCCCTTGGCGAGCTAATTCCTTTTGCAGGTGTCACAGTTTGAGGATAGCCAACTGGGAGTTTCCCCTTTGACGAACGCAGAGGCAAATGCGTCATTTGTATTTATCCTGTACGTGGCCAATAAGTGTATTATGTATACCTGCTTTCTAAAAAAAAGCAACTCAAAATTAATTCAACACATGTTTGTTTCACCATAGGTGGGCATAAACACAATCATTGTTATCCCTACTCGTCGAGGCTTCCTCCAACGAAAAGCGATTTTAACTTTACCATTCAGGCTCAGCGTGCCACGACGCAGCTGCATTTTTTTTTTATGCGGACCATGGGGTGGGAATAATAAATAATCGCGTGCCCCACGTACATATATATAAATGCGCAGCTCGTAATGCCCAGTATATAACGCGCAATTCGTAAAATTCCCTCTACGTTTTATTTACCCCCACTTGCACGTTTTGCCCCATGAAGAAGAAGGCGCACAAAACCAATTCAGCAAAAAATTTTTAAATCGTTTTGCATAAAGCAATGGCTCACCATCACTATGACTGTATGAGTAATTTTCCAGCCAAGGGATAGAAGAAAAAGGGAAAAAAAAAAAAAAAAAAAAAAAAAAATAGAAAACTTTCCTGATTCAAAATAGCGAATAAGGAACACTTGATGCTGTTTTGAAATTTTTTACTTGAAGATTCGTAATCATCCTTTCGCGCTAAAGGAGATCTCACTTGGCGTTTCCCCCTTCCGCAGTTCACCCCAGTATTTTTTTTTTCCATCAAATGATATCACCCGCGCACATTTGTTGTATGCAAATGCATATGTAATATATTAAACCGCTCCTCACACTTGGCAATTTTATATTGTAATCCAATGTACGCATGGGCTTCGGTCAGTCCGTGTAATGCCCAGAACAACGAGCAAAAAAAAAAAAAATGCTTTCATCGAAACATGTTTACTTGAGTGAAAAATATGCTCGAGCAGGTAACCCTATATCCACGTGAATTGATGCAGCTCGCCATTTAAGAAGCATCCAATAAGAAATTAAAAAAAAAAAAAAAAAATAGTGCCCCCCCCAAAAAAATAATTCCCAGTTACCCATAATAATGTTAATACGCCCTCCCACCCCCGCATAGTTACGCACAATTATGTTAAAGTAAGGACGCGGTTTGAGAAGCTTCCCCCCCCCCTAGATTGAATAACCACCCGGCGTTTTCACTGCGCCCCCCAATGTGACAAAATCGCGAATCATGCAGAACAAATCGAATACGCCTAGCATGCCCGGCCTGCCTGGCCTGCCAGGAATTCCGGGCCTCCCCGGTATGCCAGGATTACCAAATATGCCGGGCTTGCCAGGAATGCCAGGTCTTCCGGGCATGCCTAACATGTCGGGACATCCGATGAGCGGCCAAGGCATGAACAGTGGTGGACCCTACATGAACAGTAACTCGATGAGCCAATTGCCCATGCCATTTCTCCCGGGACTAATGCCACCTATGAACGCGTCAGATTATTATGGAAAAAATATGATGCACATGAACCCAGGGGTAGGACCCTACGACAACTACAATCCGCTAATGTATGGACAACATAACACCATGAACATCCCCATGCCGCCAGCCGCTGTAGACATTATGGGAGACATGGCGGCTATGCATATGGGAAACCCTAATATGATAAAATTGTACAATAAAGATTTTATGAACAGTAATTCTCAGAAAGGGATGGGTAATCATATGATGGGAGGGCAGATGGGGGGGCAAATGGGAGGAAGTATGGTGAACATGCCCATGAACTACATGAACAGCTATAGTGCAGAAAACCACGGGTGGTGTGAAATGGTGGCAAAGAATGGGAGGAAGTATTACTATAACTCTATAACGAAAGCTTCGAAATGGGAGAAGCCAGATGAACTAAAGTCAAAGGTGGAGCTACGAATTTCTCAGCAAACCAAATGGAAGGAATATTCCTGTGGGGATGGGAGAACCTACTGGCACCATGAAGAGAAAAATATTAGCGTATGGGATGAACCCGAGGACATTAAAAAGATTAAACTTGAATGTGCTGCCGAGGACGCAGAAAATCAAGAGAGCGTAGACAAATGCCCAAACAGCAGTAGCACTACGCATGAAAGTGTGAATAAGGGAGAAAATGCGAATAATACCCCTCTGAGTGGTTTCGCAAAGGAGGCGGCGAATCAAACCACCGATGATGCTATGAACAACGTCAGTACGGACAGTACCACGGGCAAGGAACACACGTCCAGTAATAATCATACCTTGCATAGTTATCTCCATATGCAAAATGGGATGCCAGCTGAGCTAAAAAATAACGCTATGATGCCCAGCAGCAGTGTCGACGAGGCGAATCAGAAGAAAAATGCACCGGAGAAAATCAATAACAGAATAACCATGGTGTGGAAAAAATTCGAAAATAAAAATGATGCAAAAGAACACTTAAAAATATTATTTGAAGACAAAAATATTAACCCAAAATTGACCTGGGAAAATGCTTTAAAAATTCTGGAAAATGATGACCGTTGGTTCAGCCTGTCTATACTGACCAAGGGGGAAAAAAAGCAAATGTTTTCCGAGTACATTAGCCACGCAGTCAAACGGGCTAGTGAAAATGAAAGGAGAAAAAGGCAAAAGTCGAGGGAATTAATTTTTCAAACCTTAATCAATTGGAAAAAATTAAATGAACAAACGTCCTACCGTGAATTTGCGGCCGAATTTTATAAAGAAGAATGGTGGGACTGGATCACAGAAAATGAAAGGGATGAAATATTTCAAGATTTTTTAGATGATTATCGACACAAATTTAAAGAAGCTCGAAGAAAAAAAAGAAAAAAAACATCCGAAATTTTAAAAGAGAAATTTCAACAATATGCAGATAAAAAAAATCCATTAAAATGGAATGATGTCAAAGTCTACTTCAAAGATGATGCAGACTTTAATTCTTTGCACAAAATTGACGCGTTAGCTTCTTGGGAAAGCTTCTACGAAAAATATCATAATGATGAAAAAATGCAATTAAAAAAAAAGGTGTTTCGAATTTTGAGAAAAAAAAGAGATGCCTTCATCGAATTACTCAACGAATATCATAAAAAAAGTGTTCTTAATATGAAAACACAGTGGATCTTTTTTGTGTCCAAAATTTATAAAGATGAGCGTTATACAGACTTGTTAGGACATCAAGGGTCATCCCCCAAAGTGCTATTTGACGAATTTATTGATTCCCTCCAGGAACAATACCTGAGGCATAAATCATACCTCAAAGGTGCTTACAAAGAAATGGATTGCACAGTAGATGAAAATACCACCTTTGATCAATTTTTACAACTCTTTGCAACTGTGCAGAATAAGTACAACATCCCGCACGCAAATATGAATTTTATTTACCACTCTTTGCAAAAAAAAATAAAAGAAAAAAAAAATAAACAAATTAAACATATTAACAAAGTTGCCAAATATTTCGCCAAAGTCCCAGAACTTAAAACCAGCATGTCCTTCAGTAAAGTGATTAGCATTGTTAAAAACTCCAGCAAGTGGCCCGTATTGTGTGAGCTCTGTCCAAATGAGGAACAAAAAATGGCTGCGTACAATACGTGGAAATCTTTTGCAAATTCGACGAAGAATTGCCTCTCCATTGATTCTTCAACTTCCAATTCTAATAAAAATGGAAAAAATGGAAAACGCAAGGAATTGTTCAAAATTAGTGACGATGACACGGAGGAAGAACACAACAGCAAAGTTCACTCCAAGTATAGGAAATATTCCAGAGAGGAATCTGACTCCAGTGGCCAAACAATAGAGTCCCTACGCACCATTGATCATAATGCGCCCAACTAGCCATTTTGTAATTTTTTTTTTTAGCCATTTCATTCAATTTTTTCACACTTTTTATACATTTTTTGACGTTTCCGCCTGAACGGGTAATACATTTTCATACCTTGTGTGCAAAGGAAAAAAAAAAAAAAAATTACAAAATGGCTAGAAAATGCAAACGAGCATGGATCGGTACATAATCAGATCGACGCAGCGTTAAATTACACGAGGTAGGAAGCCCCACACCCCAAAGGAAAAACATTGCAACACTGGCCCTGTAGATTGATCGGACGTTCAAGAGAGATACCAACGTTGGTGAGTAGGAAACGAAGAAGGAGAAAGGGATTGATCGACTCTTCCCAGCGTGTACATTCCATAGTGTAATTTGAGGGACATACATATGTCCATATACACATATGTACATGTTCTTTTGTGCGTGTATGTGCGCGCACATATTCTCATGCGCAGTCGTTTCCCCCGCATACACACCCCTAGCAAGGCCATGATTTATGCCATTATGCATAAGTAGGCAATCTTACTTTTTTCATTTCAAATGGCAAATTGTGAAAAAATGTAATAAAACTTTTTTTTTTTTTTATTTGTATTACGAATCAGTCCCTACGGCCCTGCGAATAACCCACCCCCAATTTGATTGCATATCAATAAATTTGAAATTTGGTTCTTGTTTTTTTAAAGGACATACATAGATATGTGTGCACACGCGCATATGTACTAATATTTTTGTACATACCTCATGGAGCCTACACCCAGCATTTTCATTTAAGCATACACATGCATGTGCGCACATGTGTGTGTTTATTTATTTTTTTTTTTTAATGTATTTGAATAAACATTTGTGTTATCCTTCCCTCCCCTCAACTTAAAACATAATTCAAATTTAATTTCGTGCATGCATTGCGCGTGCTAGCCGCGGCAGCTGTCGTAGTCTGGTAGTACTACCGTCGCAGTGGTATCCATTACGCCGTCGGGCAACAAACCGGAAAAGATACCCAACGTGTATCAGGTGAGCTCACCTATTTATGCCTAAACGAATGACGCAATAGACTCTACATATGTGTGCGTCTGTTCATATGGATGGCGTGCGCCTTAGGTTCCCTTTCTCCTTTGTAGAATGTACTCACCAATTTGTTGGAACGTTCATCAAATGTTTTAAAACAAATTTCTATAAATGGTCAAGTTGTTGCTACTCTAACAGTGCTTTCACCATTTTATTTGGATTTTTTCGAACAAAATGGGCACACAAATGGGAGCGTAAATGGATACACTGTACATCCATGCATGTGCAGGTATGCCATGGTCTCTTAGGAGGTGGAAACGTCTGTGTCCGTCAAAATATTCCTGCTCATGGTAAGAAGTGTTCAACATGTTACACAAAAGTAAAGCTTCCATTTTGTTACTTTTTTTTTTATTTTACACTTTTAAAGCTGAAAATAGCAACATTTTTTTTTTTTTTTACATGTATAAGCCCCTACTGCGTACTATCCCCCTTTGGCAATTTTCTAACTTGACGTAGGCCGTGGTTTTGCCTACAATTTTGCAGCGTTCACAAGGCCGATTCAGCGTAGGTCGTACGTAAATAAACGGGAAAGCTCGCACAAAAATCTCAAGGTTGCGTACATGCGCGTAGTACACTCTGCATACGTGAAAATACGTACATATATGTATATATAATATATGCACGCATTTAGCAAGCATTTTTTTTTTTGTACTTGGTAAAAAAATGTACGGAAAAATTTACAAAAAATGAAAGGCGCAAAGGATTGTATTGGATAGTTTTTGCGGGGTAACAGTTTTCCTTACAATGGCATTTTTGCGTTTTTACCCCTCTGGAAATTAAAATTGACATTACGTGCGCATACACTACCTAAGTATGTATTATGCATATAATACATCATTACGCATAAAACCATTTGCATAAGCGAATAATTACCTATGCATAGGTTTATGCCCGCGATGAATGACCCCCTTTCCTTTTTTTTTTTACTTTCCCACTTTTTTTAGTCTAATTTTTAAAATGCTTTTTAAACGCAATTTTTAGCCTTTTGTTAAATTGATTACTCTTTGTCCGAACGAGCTGGCTAAGCGTTTACGTGTATGCGTGCGTGATGTGATACCTTTGGCGGCACGCGCACGAATGTCACGTACATGTACATATATATACATATATATATGCGCACATATGCGTACGTATGCATACGTATGCGCGCTCTAATATGTACATTTTTCCCCTTTTTTAAAAACGCGCAAATTCGAAGTGAGCGCTTACTTTTCCCTTTTAAACATGTTAATGGCGCCCCCTCTGAATGGAAACGCAGTGTACGCTCCCTTCAGCGAACATTCGTATGTACTCGCGCACTTTCATACATAGCGTTGCAATATGCGCACATGTACGCGATGTGTACAAACGTAATGCGAATCTCTCATTCGTACGTATTAACGCAAGCAGCCATTTTTCTGCCCTTTATGCGTATGCATTCCACACATTTTAAAGGAAGTACGAGCATTTTATTTTTACACATTTTTTATTATTTTTTTATTTTTCCATCCATTCGTATACTGCAGCAATTTTTTCGAAAAATGTATTCATAGTATTTTTTTTTTTCATGACATATGCCCAACAGCACGTGTAGCACTGTAGATAGCGGAACACGTACGCGTCGCCTGCAGTGAGCACACATCGGACAGTGAACAGCAAACAGCGAACGGCGAACAGCGAACAGCGAACGGCGAACAGCGAACAGCGAACGGCGAACAGCGAACGGCGAACGGCGAACAGCGAACATCGGATGACTTTCGCCATTTAAAATGCCACAATGTGCCCCAACGGGTATGTATGTCCGCACGTACACATGCATATATACTCACTGATACAAATGTACCCACTTTCTAACTTGCGAAAACCAAGAGAGGAGACCGCACCTTTATTTTATTTTATTTATTTTTTTTTCTCCTCCCTCGCCATTTCGCAAAATTGTGCATTATTAAGTACAACGGAGGAAAAAATGTGCAGTGAGTATACATGATTTTGTAAAAGGCCACTGCGAACGGGTACGACAACTGTATGCGTACTTGCTGATTTACCGTGTGCACACGCAAATATGTACGCGTGAATGCACGTTCAGTTCTGCGCGCCTATACGATAAAGGGAGTTTCCACCCCACTGACGCAGCTAGCGTAACGATCTACCGCACTAGCGTTGACCTGACAAGCCGCTCCATATCACTGTCTGCTTCACCCACCCGTAACTTTAAAATCATGAGTTAATATAAAATGATAATTAAGGTCAACTCGGCTCAAACTTTGGAGGTAAGACTGCAACAGAAAAAAGGGAAGATCATCCCCCCCGGGGCGCTCTCTATTTCTTTTGCACACCAGTATGTAAGTAAATGCATGCGTAAGTGGCTATTTTCCACGTGACTTCACATTGAACGTTTTTGCTTCGACGCTAAATGGGATGTCTTTTTCGGGAAAGAGGAGAGAAAGAAAGAGAGAGCTGTCTAGGGGGGGAGGGACACGTCTGCACATGGCCACATGCTCAAGAGTGTACCTATAGAAAAATGCCTACATGCATACGCACGTACATGAGGACCCATGTGAGTGCACCAACGAATGTACATTCACTTCCTGCCCTTCCCCAGAATGAAGATTCCAAGCAGGTTCAAAATGGAAATGCGTGCAAAGATGAAAAAAGTGTAAGAATATACGCCGACGGTTAGAAAAAAAAATAGCAGTAAAGTGAATCACATTCTTGCAGAGTGATAGCGTTATAGCATCACCCGGGATATGGTGATATCGGCAGGGTGAAAAGCCAACGAAGTGGGTCCCCCCCACACACTCCTAGTTGAGAAGCCTGAAAGGGGGATCCCAAAATTCTAAACCCTGAACCCTAAACCTGAATCCTAAACGATAAATTCAAACACGAAACCAAATTAACCGCTCCCCTTTTTCTCCTGTTTTCTTAGGAATATACGACCTCTTGCACTTAGGCCACATGCGGCAATTAAAGCAAGCCAAGCAAATGGAAAAGGAAGTAACGCTTATCGTAGGGGTTTGCAGTGATATAGACACGAGAAAATTTAAAGGACAAATTGTGCAAACATTGGAGGAGAGAACGGAGACTTTGAAACACATTCGGTGGGTCGATGAAATCGTATCTCCTTGCCCTTGGGTGATAACACCCGAGTTTATGGAAGAGCACAAAATTGACTTTGTCGCTCATGACGATATTCCCTATGCTAATAATCAAAAGAAGAAAAAAAAAAAAAAAGCAAATCGAACAGTATTGAAGAGCCTAGTGATGATATATACGCGTGGTTGAAGAATGCAGGGAAGTTCAGAGCTACGCAGAGGACAGAAGGAGTATCCACCACAGATTTGATTGTGAGAATTTTAAAAAATTATGAAGACTATATTGAGAGGTCGTTACAAAGGGGTATCCACCCGAACGAACTCAACATCGGAGTCACAAAAGCACAGTCAATTAAAATGAAAAAAAATCTAATAAGGTGGGGAGAAAAAGTAACAGACGAGTTAACCAAGGTTACTCTCACTGATAAACCACTCGGGACCGACTTTGACCAAGGAATAGATATAATAAGAGACAAGGTGCATGGATTATTCAAACTGTGGAGACAGCATTCGAAAAAGCTTCTAAAAGATTTTGCAAAATCATTTGATCCCATGTTTATAATTATCCGAAAAAAAAGTAAAAAAGATAACCTATCAGGGATGTACTTATCCGATTCTAATTTTTTTTTGAGGACTGTGAAAGAAGATTTAAAGAAAAGAAAAAGCTTAAGTAATACTATAAACAATATTGATGAGTATTACTACTCAGCTGATGAGGATGATGACAGTAGCAGGGTAACCAACGTATTTGGAGTTATTAGTAGAGTTGCTAATGAGTCTTATAACAACGACATGGATAATTATGAAACGTGTTTTGAGTTGGAGGCTTGTTTGAAGGAACGGCGTAGGTGGGGAGACCCCATTGGAAGCACCGCCAGAAGTAAACACACTCCTCATGACAACGTTAAGTTAGCCCCAGACGAACTGCTATCACTTTCTGGTGAAACGCAAACGAAGAATGGCCCTCAGTCAAACCATTCTAATGGAAGCCCAAATGAAAAGTCAATAAACGCAAACAGTGTAAACAGAAAGAGCGATTACGATTTGTATAATAAGATGACGTACCATGATATAATTGATGAAGAAGGGGATTTTCCCATGGGGGCAATAACCAACAAAGGTGTGGTGGAGAAAAATTCCATCGAGATGAGCTCTTGCAGAGAACATAAAAGTAACAGTTACGATAAGGATGAATATAACAGCTGCTCAGATCATCACTATGGAGATAGCAAGTATAGTCATATGAAAATAAAAAGGAGGAATAACTCCAGTAAGAGTAAATTATCAAATGTGGAAAAAATGGAAGATTCTGCAGAAGAAAGTCATTTTAGCTGTAGCGAAGGAGGAAGTAGCCACAGTAACAGCAGTAGTTATAGTAGCGCCAGTGCTGGAACAGGTCACACGCCAGAAAGCAGTGATGCATCCGAGTGTCCCAAAAGGAAGGATAATCAGAGTGATGTTACCGGGGAGGGGAACCACCAAGACGAGGACACACAGGGGGTGAACAAATCGAGTCAGGGAAAAAGGGGCGAAACTGACCAAGCGGACCAAGTGCGAAAGGGTATCCCAAAGGAAAAGAAAAAAATTGTAATTTATGCAGACGGTGTGTACGACATGCTGCACCTGGGGCACATGAAACAACTGGAGCAAGCGAAGAAGATGTTCGAAAATACAACCCTCATAGTAGGTGTGACTAGCGACAATGAGACGAAGCTTTTCAAAGGACAGATTGTGCAAACATTGGAAGAAAGAACAGAAACGTTGAGACACGTCAGATGGGTCGATGAAATAATTTCACCCTGCCCTTGGGTGATAACTCCCGAGTTTATGGAGGAGCACAAAATTGACTTTGTCGCGCATGACGATATTCCCTATGCTAATAATCAAAAGAAGAAAAAAAAAAAAAGCAAATCGAACAGCATTGAAGAGCCTAGTGATGATATATACGCGTGGTTGAAGAAGGCGGGGAAGTTCAGAGCTACGCAGCGGACAGCAGGAGTATCCACCACTGACTTGATTGTGAGAATTTTAAAAAATTATGAGGACTATATTGAGAGGTCGTTACAGAGGGGTATCCACCCGAACGAACTCAACATCGGCGTCACAAAGGCACAGTCAATTAAGATGAAAAAGAACCTAATCAGATGGGGAGAAAAAGTAACAGACGAGTTAACCAAAGTCACACTGACCGATAAACCCCTCGGCACCGACTTTGACCAAGGGATAGAAAATCTCCAAATAAAATTTAAAGAATTATTTAAAATATGGAAAAATGCATCTAACAAATTAATCAATGATTTTACAAGCAAACTTGACACAACATCGTATTTGTCTTCCCTCCAAAACTTCGTCGACAATGAGTACGAGTTGTACGACTCTGCTAGCAGTGCCTGTGACGAAGAAACCAACAGTTGAGGGGAAGAAGGGGGGAGAGAGGCAACTCGTTTGCAAAATCGACCCGTTCGATAACACGTTTGGATGTTCCCACCTTTCCGCGTATGCTATCCCTTTATGTATAATCGTTTGAGCGGCTTTCAATTTTTTTTTTTTAACGGCGCGTTTATTTTCGTTCACATCGAGTCCTCCTGGATCACCCGCCGCCGCGCCAACACACTTCCACTTTGATGTTTGCCTCGTATTTTTATGTGTATAATTAGAACCCCCCCTCTTTCTCCTCCCCCTTTTCAAGCAAATAATACAAATCAGCATTGTGTATGTATGTATGTATATATGTGTGTGTGTGTGCCCCCTTTGTGTGCATAGCAGTGACCATGTTTGCGCCATTCGAGCTGCTAGCTATGCGCTGTTGTTCCATGCAACGCTACTTTATGCCTCCCAGTGTTTCGCTACACCAACCAGTGTCACACTACACCATCCAGCTTATCACTATTCCATCCCATCATGTATGCCCATTTTTGTGCCTTTTTTTTTAAATCCCTTATAAAGAAAGCAAAATTAATCAATTCCATAAAACATAGTTGTGTTTACATATCATTTGACTCCCTTCCAAAAAAATCGTTAAAATGACAAACCATGTGATATGTGCATCCACATCGTGTGTGCAAGTATATCCACTTTTTTTTTTTTTTTTTAACCCGCGCAACATAAATTGCAGAGTATTTAAATCTTTTAAATGTGCCCCCCAAAATGACAAACAGGGGAGAAGTTTCGTCAACTTGTGGGACACAATCGGAGATGTAGAGATGTAGAGATGCAGAGATGCAGAGATGTAGAGATGCAGAGAAAGCAGAATGGAGAATGGAGAAAGGAGTGGAGTGCTATCCTCTGCTTTTCCATTTTAGTGAACAGAAGGGCGGTGTAGAAATAGGGGAAGCCCCACGTTGGCGGAGTATGTTACCTATCAAACATGCGCACAGCCCGCGGGGGCTCCGCCTAAACCTTTCTACACCGCCCTTTAACTTTGCCTCCTCCGCGAATGCAAATTTTTTTTTTTTTTTCACTTCCATTTGGGAAATTCACGGGGAGTGTATATACATTCGAAAGCGCTTGTCTACTTCTCCCTCTCTGTGCTCATGCTGAGTTGTATAGCAATTCGTACAGACGCTTAGATAATTTTCGAACGGGTGACATAAACTCAGGTGTTGTTCTTTTCCACTTTGCACAGATACACATTTCATCCACCTCACGCGTGTTGCAAAAAAAAAAATCACATCCACCGCATGCTGTTTATACACATGAAAAAATGACCCCCCTCCCCCCTGTTGGAGTGGGCATAACAGCGCGGGGCCCTTTTGACCCATTTATCAATTTTGTTTCGTCAAAAATTTGAGAGTTCGCTTCTTCAGCAACTTGGCGATTTGCTCCTCAACACCATCGATTGTTTACTCCGTTGTCATTCTCCCTCCCCAGTGTCCTGTACCTTGCCCGAGCAAAATGAAAGCCGTAGCGGTGGTCACTGTCATCGCTTTGCTGTTCAGACAGAGCGCTAAAGTATCCGCCTTGAGAATTGTAAAGGGGGGATTATCTTGGTTAACCAGGAACCCCGATGAAAAAAGAATCCTAACAAACAGGATAGAAAATTACAAGAACGAGGTGGAGGCCCAGGTAGGAAAAAAAACGCAGTGAGTCTCTCCCCCGAGGTACATCCCATTGAGGTTCACTTAAACAAGTTTTTGTTCTATCCCCCAAGTGTGCCCCTATCATCAGTGTATGCTTGTATAGGCATTCCTCTCCATTGATAAAAACTACCTCAAAAAAGGAAAAAAAACGCGTGGCCCCCTCCAAATAGGTCCTACATTTGAAGCAAAATGACAATCTCACGAATGAAGTAGATTATCAGCTGAACGAACTGATTGACGTGATGCGTCTCGTGGGAGAAACACAAGAACAGCAAAAACGGGAACTGTATAATTTGTTCACCTCATTGGAAGTAACGAAAGATGCACTCTTAAAAATGCTAAGTGAATACGAAAATAGAATCGACCAGTTAGAGTACATCATTATGGATACAAAAAAATATGACCCATACATGGAAAGGTTTAATTATCCTATATCGAAGTACTGGCTCCAAATAGACTTGCTTAACTTTAAATCATTGTGGAAATATCAGAAAAGGAAGCACTTCACGTCAATCGTTCAGCCCATTGAAATGACAAGTGTTAGGTACCCATCATCAATTCTGCTGCTAAGACATCACATAATTGCTGAGGGGTTCATTAATGTCGAGATGCTCCAAAAGGCTCCTTCTTCTTCTCTAGAACCCAAAATAAATCAGTCAGCTTCTGGTATCGTTTTCGATTTTGTAGATGCTCACAATTTTAGGTTCGTTCAGTTATCCTTTTTGAATGACCAGGCTGTTCTCTCCGTGGAAGAAGTGAACAGTTCCCTGCACAACAAGTAAGTGTCACTCACGGGTAGAAATTGTATATAAGTCATGGAACCGATTCCCATTTTGATCTTTTTATTGTAGTTTGCCCCTTTTTGTAAGAAGCCCACTCACCCCTGCACGCATTCATATAAACCATTTGGTAATTTTTTTTTTTTTTCTGCATTGCGGCATCTTTGAAGAATACTTTCTAAGGGAGTCGAGGCACACAGCAAAGACTTCAACACCCTGACATGCGAATTTGTGTCTAGAAAAATGAACGTCTTCTTAAATTACAAAAAGGTAATCGAGGTGGATTTCGCCGATAGAGGGATAAGCGGTATGAGTGGAGGAAACACTACCATACATGATAATCGACACTCTGGAAATGGTGCGAACCGATTGGTGGGCCTCTTCACCAAAAGCGGGACTTCAGAATTTAGGAATTTCCTCACGGGAACTCTCCAGTTTGAACATCTCCTAAATCATGCCCTGATAATTCCAGACAAGAAAGATATCTCCACAGGATCTGTGACAAATTCTTATCGTTTCTCCAATAGGGAGAGTAAAGATGACCTTAGCGTTTACACCATACCTTATACCAGCAAAGATTACGATGACTATAAGGAGGAAGAACTAACCGAGGATGTTTATCCTACCCCTGAATCGAATTCGTATTATGATGGTGTGAACATAACGGGACATACCAAAGGAATTATCAGCCCTGCTGGTTCCTCCAACGAACTGACGCTGAACACCTGTGAAGAGTACAGAAGCAAAAAATTTAACCTAACCGAATGGATAAGTGATGATAGTACAGGAGAGGCCTCAAACAGCTGGAAAGTGATATCCCAGTTTGGAATTAAAAGAATAATATTTCGCAACAACTACAAATATGCAGTGGTCAACTCGACATTGATTTATAAAAAAAACGTATGCAACTCGATCAGAATATCTTCATACATTAAAATCGAGAATGACTCAGAAGCGGGACTTCTGTTCAGACATGACAACAGGGATAACATGTACACATTGACAATTTCAAGCACGAACAGGGAAGTCATTTTGAAGAGAAAAAAAAATAATATCGAATCGGTCATAAAAAGTGCTTACGTAAAAAGCATCAATTCGTTTCAAAGGCATCATTTGCTGGTCCGGGACACGGGAGAACAGGGCAACCTCAGCGTATCCCTCGATGGTGTCAAATTGTTTTCTCTGCACGGAGAGAATTATTTCAACTCAGGAAGAGTTGGCTTTTTTGTTGAGCACGGCCATGCTGCGTTCGACACGTTCATAGTTGAGCAGCTCACAGAAGGACACGGAGAAAAATGACTCCACTTTTGAATAAGCACATAGAAAAAAAAAAAAACGGGGGGGAGGGACTCCCAACATTTGGGTAGATACTACTTACCCTTCATTCCTCCCGCGAGCAGACACGGACGTGCCGCTCCCAATTCTGTGATGAACATGTATATTACACGGACGCATAGTGTGAGGTGCTTGTTTTGTTCCCAATTGGAGGGGACTTCATCCATTCAGTTTACCATTTGTTGAGAGTAACTCTCTCCACTTTGCACCTTCACTGACAGCTCCATTTTGGTTTAGATCTCCCTTTGGGATCTTCCTCTCCATGCACACCCCTCATATTATTTCACAACTCTGTCGTAACTGGAATGGGAACAAAGGTTTTCCCCAAATCGTCTCCCCCATTTGCTCCCTTTTCCTCATTACCCTTCTTAACAAAATGAAACATACCTAACGCGAGTTTTACCAAGTAGAGCATCAGTGAAAGCAGCAATTTGATGACCTGTAAAGAAGGGAAGGGTCATCATTCACCGTTTTGTATCTCTGCGTTAGGCGTGATTACGTCATGTCACTCGAGGTAAACGCTTGGACGACTGCCGTCCCTGAGAGGGTGTCACTCTTATTACTGTTATGAGGGCCCAGATCACGCCCAGCCTGCGCATGATAATATAGGAGCACACACTCAGAAAGAAGAAAAAAGAATACCACACATATCGTGTGTCATTTTGGGCCCTAACAAAGGGGGTAGGTGGGATGCAAAGACAACGTGAAAAATGAGTCTACTGGACAGGAAAAAAAAAAAAAAGGTGCACACACGAGAAACAAATTGATATGTGCTGGTATATTTTCCCAACATGGAATTTATCCATTTGGCATTAAAAAAAAAAAAGTTGTTACTTTTTTTTTAAAGAAAATAACAGCTGCGTGCTGGATTTTATTTTCGACTCGAACACTGCCAGGGGAGATAGGAAAAAAAAAAGAAGCGGCCACATGTGTAACGTTGTTTGAACACCACGTGCATATGTGTAACACCCCTTCGCAGCTTTATCACAAATGGGAATCTTTGTATGCAATTTTTTTTTTTTTCCCCCTTTTTTATGATTACTGTTAAATATTTGATCCTGCTTCCTCAATTTGTGGGACGATTCGAGTAACTCCGATCTGACACTCTTCATTCTGTTAATTTCGTCAATCATCATTTGCTTCGTGTCTTTTAAATTTGCATCCGTTTGTTTTTTCTCTTCTGACTCTGAGAATGTCCCATGGTCGTCACTACAAGGGAGGGGGTAGGGGATAAATGCGTCCAAAAAACTCCTTTTGCAGTTAAGTACAGTTGAACAAGAACCATATGGGACACACAAGCGTAGGTGCCGCCTCTCTACGTGCATACGCTCATGGGATAAGTGGAGTGGGAGGTGATTCATCCCTACGAAGGGACGTGCCCTGTACCTTTTACGCTTGGTCAGAAATTCATTCATGCATAGGCGGTGGTAGTCCTTCCCCTTTTTGTTCCACCAGATGCTCAGCTTATTCTTATACCTTGGGGGAAAGGGGTGAGCATGATACACAAATGGGGTGAGCGCGGAAAAGGAGTTGACCGATATGTTCGGCCCTTCCATAAAATAAAAGAAATAATCGCTTCGCTTCTGGTTTCGCTCCCAGTGTCGCGTCCTGTTTCGCTTCCTGTTTCGATTCGCCTAGCCTTACCTTTCCACATTCCCTTGGTGGTACTCGAACTGCTGCTTGATGTCCTCCGCGTCCTCATCGGACACCTCGGCGCAAAGGATCTTGTCTTTGCATTCCGCAGCTAGGTTGGAGTAGTGGACAATCCTCTTTGCGACTTTTCCTCGAAACTGCGAGCAGTGTTGGGGAAGCATGCGTGTAGCGAGGTGGAAATGCACGCAGGGGATGCGCAGACGGTGGTAGTCCGCACGTATGTGAAGTACACTGCGCTGTTGGGGTGCTCCAAAATTGGTCACTACCCCATTCGGTTAAGACCTCAGGACGGGCACAAACGAATGCGCCCTTTCGGCCCCATCAGAGCGTGTGTGCACAGGAGGGCCTCCCTAATGCTTATGTGTTTGACGAGCCTTTCTGCATACAAGGGGGAGGAACTTCGGAAAGGCGGTTAGGTTACCACCCAATGGGCTAACACTGCGTAATGCTTTCCCCGATTCGCTCCCTTCCCCCCCACAACCGACTGCGCTAAACGTGTGCCAAAGCTGCGCAGAACCTACGCAGAGTAACCTGCACTGAGGACGTACCAACAAAAAGGCGTCATGGCTATTCAGGTCATCCTCCGATAAAAATAAATTCTTCAGACTGTCGTCAATCAATTTCATGTGGTTTATCATGGAGCTGATTTTGCTCAAGGTTTCTACATTTTCGTTTTTTTTCCCCAAGTTTGGTAAAAAAGCTTTCTTCATTTTTTTTTACTCGTAAAGGAATACAATGGGAAAGGAATACTAAAAAAGGGGCGAAAGGTGGGGACAGCGCAGGGAAGTACTACCCGCGCTATGACCAGTACTACCCCTGCTATGATCAGTACTACCCGCGCTATGACCAGTACTACCCCTGCTATGACAAGTACTACTTCGTATGCAGCTTTGCCCAGCAGCAAAATTTACCTTTCCCCATTTTGCTGCGTATATGGTACCAATTACGAACGTTCGGCTGGTTCTTGGCCGCATGCCCATAAGGCGCATGCGCTCATTTGTGAATTCATACAGTTATGCAATTCAGTGTGATCACTTCAAAAAGCGATTAGAGTTTGAACGCTGTTATTTTTATGTGTCGTGTGGGGAACAAATGGGTTGAAACGGTTTGCAGACGCACTATGGGAACTTGCCTCTTTTTATCGCGGCCATTTGCATTGTTCTTTTGGCGCAACTAATTTTGTTCGCAGGGAAGCGGTGTTCAGCAGGGAAGCGGCGTTCAGCAGGGATGAGATGCACCCCCTTTTTTAGTGCAACTCCAAATGTAAAAAAAGCTTTTTACCGTTGAGCGCGATTGAAAAAGGTAGTTTACTCCTATCGAAAAAAAAAAATACAAACAGCTCCATTACACTTCCGGGCGTGTTCATCTTGGGGAGCACTGCGGCTTGACCACTTCAAAACAGGTCTGCCCTAACGTATACACAACGAATTGGCCTACTCAACAATTCACGTTCATCAGTTAAAAAAAATTTCGGGTAAGTTAAAATGAGTTCAGTAAAAGGGGGGTTACAAAAACGATGGGGGGAAATGCAAAACGTTTGCTCTTTGAGAGGTGCCACACCTCAGGTAGTAGCAATCCTACTGGTGATGGCTCGATAAGGTACCACCCGCACGGTCGCACATGGCGCGGGTGCCCCTTTATGGGGCATCAACTCTTTTTTTTCTAGCCACTCTGATATATACCCATGGTCAATCTTAAAATTGAGAGGGGGGTTCAAATCGATGTGCAGATAAAGCGTCATATGTAATGGCCTTCTCCCCAAGAAGACACCAAAAAAAAAAGAAGGAAAAAAAGAGGAAAAAAAAAAGGAGGAAAAAAAAAAGAGGAAAAAAAAACGGTTACAGAAGAACAGGGAATAACGCACACGTGGCAAATAACACGGGGGTCATTTTACAGTGGGGGAGAGGGGGAAGGCTTCACTGGCTGCTATGCAAATTTTTCACTCGGAAACCTCCTGCGCGTTGGTTCTTTTCACATGGGTCAGGCAAGCCCCCGTGGGTACGTACCATCCCCTCACACACAAAAACGAGCTCGTCCCCCACTGGCGCATGCAAAAACTGACACTACTAGTTCTGCGTGTCGATGTGCAGTACGTCAGCTGGGTCAGGCACGCCGGTGTGGACCCCCTCTTCTGGCTTATCACTCGGCTCCACCAAGTCGACTCCCTCTCGCGCTTCTCGCGCTTCTCGCGCTTCTCTTGCTTCTGGAGCGTTTTGCACCTCTTGCGCCTTGTCCATGTTCTCCCCCTCCTGGGGAAGTTCCACCGGTGGTGCAGAGCTGGGCGCGCCCTGAGCCACAGTTGTGCTGGCTTCCCTTTTCTTGCTCTTAAAATTATAGTTATCAAAATTAAGCATATTTTCAAGGTAAAATAAAATACGTTTCTGTGCACATGCATATTTGCTCAAACAAAAAATATAGTTATCCCTATTAAGCTGTGGGTTAACCAAATCGTCAAATTGAAAGAGCGCTTTGTTGTAACTTGCTTGCTCATTGCTGTGAACCGAATTGGTACTTTCATTTTTACTGTTGGGATCTACATTGCTTATAAGTCTCGATTCATGCAGTGCACTCTCCACCTTATCGTTTGAAAGATTCATGAGTGCGTAAGGTGATTCATCATCATGGGGTTTTGTTTTCCCATTCGATGCTCCATTCGTATTTGTGTTGTACTTTCCCCACAGGGAGCTACTCCCTACTAATTCTGCGTCTCCTTTGTTGTACATGAAATTAAGAAATCTTCGATCTTCCTTTTGGTTGTTATAGTTTGAGGGGTAATCAAGATAGTTATTACCTCCTTCCACAGATATTCCAGTGGTACCGTTTGCATATCTTTGCGATGCGGCTAACTCTTCTTCCATTGGTTGGGAAGAAAAAGCATTGATCGGGTCGTACGATATACTCGGCGCGACATTTTTGGACTCTTTTTTTCTTTTCCTCTTTTTTTTTTCCCTTTTCATTTCTTCGTACTTCTCGAAGAGGATGCCTCCGTCGTCTCCCTCGCCCAATGCAGACGTGCCTATCGCAGTGGCAATGTCTGCGGTGGGAATCCCTGCGGTGGCAATGTCTGTGGTGGCAATCCCTGCGGTGGGAATCCCTGCGGTGGGAATCCCAGCGGTGGAAATCCCTGCCGTGGCAATCCCTCCGGTGGCAATCCCTGGGGTATCCATCTCCGCTGCACCCCCGGCGTCATCCCCTGGCTGCTGCTCCCCATTTCTCTGATTGCTAAAAAAGTTGGAGTCCAAATTTTTAATGTCACCACTTTTGATGCCCAACTTGATGGGAATATGTTTCTGCTTTCCAGTGATATAGTTGCACAAATCCTCCTCATAATTTTTTTTTAAATTTAGAGAAGCCTCCACGAAGTCATTAAAGGTATACGATAGGTCGCAGCAATTTATATCATCGTTATTCATTTCGTTTAAAAACTTTCGGTCGACCCATATTCTATTGCTTCTCCCTCGCCTCTTAATCAGGACCACATTTTTGTACTCATTTCGATTTATTTTGATCACGTTCATTTGCTCGCATAGTCCTTGGCTCTTTGCTCTTTTGTTGATTTTTCTGCTAACGATGGAGTCGTTGTGGATTTGAGCGCAGGATCGGTTGTGCGGGTGGTGTGAGTGGTGCGAGTGGTGTGAGTGGTGTGAGTGATGTGCGTGGTGAGAGTGATGTGCGTGGTGAGAGTGATGTGCGTGGTGTGAGTGGTGCGAGTGATGACTCTTCGCGTGATGACCGCTCTCATGATAACCGCTCCCGTGGTGGCCGCTTCCATAATAACCGCTCTCATGGTAGCCTCTCTCATGATGGCTGCCTTCATGCTGAGCCCTCTCATGATATGCCCTCTCATGGTGAGCTCTCTCATGATGACTGCTCCCCCGATGGTGGCTGCCCGCGTTCGCGCCGCTGTACAAGCTCTTGTAATATTTGTCCTTCTTGAACTTTTTGTATATCTTCTCCATTTTGTAATCTTTAAAGTAATTCCACATAGGGCAGACATACGTTTTGTCCTTAATTTCGTTTTTTCTCTGATCAAAAAGGATGGAGTTTAATTGTAGTAGGAGTAATTTCTTCTCATCCCTTTGCTTCATTTTGCGTAATATTCGATCCAATCGTCTAAAATCTTCTATAAGTTCCTGCATCTTCAAAATAATTTCACTGTTCTTCTTCTTGTGTTTCCTCAGTGTCATTTTTTCTTTCACTCTTGATCTAAACACAGAATAATGTGGCAAAATATTTTGGGAGCTATTCCAAAACATCCGAAGCAGTGGTCTTCCCAATTTTTTTCTTTTACTTTTCCAGTACGTATGAATATCCTTTACAACATTACTTTTGAGATTTATTTTCAAATCAGCTGCAGCTTTTATTGCATCCTTTAAATTTATTTCTTCTTTATTTTCTGAGTACCCTGTTAGCTTTTCAAATTTATCAATTAGCTTACAGAAATCGTCATCACTTAATTGGACATTTATGGACGAGTTAAGACTTTGGAGAAATAATTCATCTTCTTTTAACAAATCGTAATGGATAATCGATCCGTCTGTTAACTTAATTCCTGTCACTTGATCTCTGTAAAGTTCATACCTGATGTAATGTGCGGGTTTCTCAAATATTTTTAATTTACTCGTATACGTTTCATCATCTTCGCATATTTTAAATCTTGGAATTACAATTTTTTTTTTTTTTTTTCCGTTTTTTGTTCACTACTTTCCAGTGCTGCTTTCAATTCGTTCACTTCTTCCTCCGTCGGATTCTCCTTCTTGATTAACTTTTTGATGTCTTCATTTGACTTAACAATCAGCAGCTTCTTGTTCAGCAGGATGGCCTTGTTCTTAGCGTTTTTTATTTGTTGGTTCCCCGGCGTTCCCTTCGTCATGGCTGCTGATTGGGGAGAAATTGGTGCACACTTCGAGGGGTACTCAAT